>NW_020694170.1:0-11252 GCF_002925995.2 Terrapene triunguis
GTATGTAATGCTAAGGAAGCCCTCCCTACCTCCAAGTGAGGTATGGCTAAACAGTGTGGTGCTTGGTAGAAAAAGGATTATTACTTGATTGGTTCCTGCTGGTCTGACTCTGTCTGCTAACCACATGCTGTCCTGACTCACCGCAGCTACAGGTTACCACCACTGGCAGCAAGGAGCTCCCGGGGTGACTGGAAATGACTCTTAAGTGGCATGTGCAAAATGTGTCAATGAGAGAGGAAGTAATTTGTAGTGGTGCCTTGTTCACGGTGGCTTCACATACCTCACCCATTTCACCCCCGCCTGAGAGTTCTATGGTGAGACCGAAACCTACTGACATGCTGTGTGGGGAATGACATGCTCCCATTTGGACTGAATTTGTGAATTCACCTGATGCAGGGCCTTCGTAAATGGCCCTGTGCTGCCCCCATCACATGCTCAAACACAGGGGACGGGCTGAGGGCATGAGAGGGTTGGCCCCATGGCATGTGGCACTAAGGAATTCTTAGCTACCCCATGGCAGTTGTAAATTAGACAACCCCGGGGCTGCTTAAATTTACACCGAGGGCCATTTCTCAGCCCCCAGGGCAGCCTGGAACTGAGACAGCCCAGAGGTGGCAGAAAGCCACTTTTCCGCCTCTGCCTCGACCTGCACTTTCTAAACTGAGTCTCCTGCAGCACAGAATCGGACTTGTTACACCTAAGGAAGATGCTTCCAGGGAGATGATGCTGGTGATCTCAGGTTGGCTCCGATTGCGTTCTTTTCACGTAAAGGAACCTTTTACTCCCCCACCCGGCAGCAGATGTGTGTTACCATTAACACACACACACAGAAAGTGCCTATAAATCACTGTTCAAATGATGGCAAAGATTAGATACAAACTAACACGAGCAAGGGAATTCTTCTTTCTAGCAGTTACCCTGCTTTTAACTTAGTAGTCGTCTTAGGACTCTGAACGTGATGGGCCAAATGCATTCCTGGTGTAACTCTATTGCCTTCAGTTGGCTTGTACCGGGAATGAATGCGGACTTGTGTGATCCTTCGTACCATATGTGCTGAAAGATTTAGATACAGTAGGGTGACACTGAATTTCCAGACACTACAGTAGTGTTGTTTTACCATATTTAATATGTTACAAATGCGTGTTTGTGTGTGTGTGTGTGTATATACATTATACACACCATATAATCTATGATATGAATGTGTAAGTTTCCAAATGCATCACTAGAAATGTATTCACGTGGCTTTGATACGGCTCCTATCTGAGAATCTCTAAGCTCTTTACAAAGAGTCATTAACTGAACATCATAATCTCTTCCCCCCAATGAGGTAGCGAAAGAAGTATCCCGTTTTACAGATGGGGAAACTGAGGCAGGGCTACATTAACGGTCATGCACTAGTTTGGGGTATTTCAGTATTTGAAGACTCAGTCTGAGACAACCAGGGTCTGATTTTCAGAGATGCTGAGCACCAGCGAACCCGGTCGAAGTCAATGGGAGCAGGGATTGCTCAGCATCTCTGCAAATCAGGCCCACGGTGTTTCCATATGGACACCTAATAATTGAGACACCCAAAATCAGGGGCCACTTTTGAACATTTTGTCCGTAGAGACCTGTCTAAGGTCACATATACAGTCAGTGGCCAAGCTGGGAAAAGAACCCAGGAGTCCTGAATCCCAGCCCCCAATTCTACCCAACGGAGCACACCTAATGCAAACCTAGAGTTGGCGCTGATTATTAATACTAGGCTAACTCCTGAAGATATTGCTAGCTTTTTTATCCATCACTGATTTGGGTAAAACTGCTGCTGAAGTCAGTTGGAGTTCTATAGTAATAATAGCTAGCTCTTTTCAAAGGAGGTCAGTAGCATTATCCCCATTTTACAGGTGGGGAAACTGAGGCAGAGAGCGGTGAAGTGAGTTGCCCAGAAGGCAAGTCGCAGAGCTTCAAATTGAAGCCAGGTCTCCAGATTCCTAGTCCACTGTCCTATCCATGCCACACTGACTGCAGAATCTGGTCTATGCAGATTAGAAACCCATTAGATTATCAAGTCCCCAGGGGGCAGGGCAGGAGAAGCAAAGGCAGCGCTATCAGTTGCTCACGCCATCTCTTTGCACTCCGTTTTGTTTCCAGGATTATGTGTTGAAAAAAAGGGTAGCTAACGCAATAAACAAAATCTGTGTCAGCTGCTCCTGGTCAGGGAATTCTGCTTCTCATTTTGCAGCTTCCCTACAGTGGGTGAGGAACTAAGCACATGCCCACTTCCAAACAATGGTTCACTTCCTCACAGGAAGCGAGGTTCGAGTTCTTCTCGCCCTCTCTGACCAGTGACAAAAGGGCCAGGCCATTGTCTGAACCATTCCCATGACTCAGTCAACTGCATCCTGAGAGCTGGAGGCTGGAATATTGCAGCCGGCGCAAAGGGGAGACGCACTCGTCAAGCTAGAAGGACGGTGCTAGGCTCCCTTGTGGGGGCTCGGGAAAAGGAAAGGAACTGGCTGTCTCTTCCCATCCGTATCCCCTGCTCTAGAGACAGCAGGATCCTTGCCCCTGCTAAACCTCCCCATTCCTCCTGATGGTCCCTGGTTCCTTCTGCTGAGTAAAACGGAACACTGTGAAATGAACCAGACTCCACCTCAAAGCAGGGGGCCCAGTCCTACCTCCTTGCTCAGGCTAGACTAAGCAGAAGCTAAGTGACAGCTTCAGGCCTAGTGGTATTTGATTTAATGAAGGAAGAAAATGTTTGCGCCGTTATGTCCTATCTTACTCGTGCAGACAGGTCTGCTGATTTTGGTGGGATTCCTCATCTGAGTAAGCAGAGCAAGGTTTGTCCCTGGCTTGAGGGACTACTTTGAAACAGAAAGTGGAAAAACATTACAACAGGGAGCAGTCCTTAGCAGTGGTGTCAGTTCCTTTGGGACAAGGGGGGACAGTTGCTCCCCCCCAGATCTTGGTGTCCCCCCCAACTTTTCATAAGTCTATATGCTCCATGTTTTGCCCCTGCCCCTAACTTTGCAGGATATAACCACATATAAAGTTCTTTATGCCCTCCCTCCCATGCCCCCCGAATTTTTCTAATCATGACACTACTGGTCCTTAGTTTCGTCTGTGTATAACAATCAGAGGGCATCACAAAGACTGCAGTCTGCTATTGAGAAGCAGAGCCAATAAGGAGAGAGACTCTTGCATAGAGAGGCTGCAACTACCTTGTAACATCAAGGACAGGAGCAAAACCTAGTGCCTACGTCAACTCCCATGTGGTTAGTGCCTGATCCGAAGCCCATTGGAGTCTTTCCATTGACACCAAAGGGCTTTGGATGGGGCCCATGGTGTCCAGTAGGCTTTTGCCAAACTCTGAGGAAGGTGGAGGAGAAATGAACAGCGCTAAGAGCAGGAATGTGCCGCAAAATACCTGAAAATGCCATTAGCAGGGAATCTAGGGCCAGATTCTGATCTCACTCATGGTGGCTGGCGGTGCCACTTACTGGCTTCGATGGAGTTACTCCTGATTTACACTGTAGTATGGGAGCAAGGAGTCAGGTCCCTAGTGCAGAGCTGATCAGCTTCTGTTCCCTGGGGCAGGCGGGGCAGACAGAGTCAGTGCTGGCTACACAGAACGTCACCAAAGACACAAATCCTGCTTTCATCTGGAGCTCCAAGGACTGTTCCCTGTTGTCTGTTCCTCGTTCTGAGGCCTTGTCTACACACACAGGTTGCATGGCTGTAACTGTAGCCGGATAGTTAATGCAATTAGGCTGCTGGTGAAAATATCCTTTGGGGGCACTGAGTCCCCACCCCTGTGCCTGTGCAGGGGGGAGCCCACCCTCTCGGGGTGGGGGGAGGTAAGGCCCTTCTCTGATGTGTGTGTATGGGGGATGTCACTGTTTCTATCCTGGCTTGGTGTGATGGGGAGGCCCTAGGCAGGAAGGGAGTGGGAGAGTGAGCCTGCCCCTTGTATACCCTGCACCAGTGTTTTTTGTCCCTGCTGTTAGGCCCCGCATCAGGCCATTGACTCTTGCTGATTCAGAGGAGCCTGCCATAGCATCACTTGCTGCGTCCTCCCCTCTCGGTGCCCACCCTGCCCCCTCCCTGGTGCCGCCAGATGTGGGGCTTTACCTGCCCAGCTGGGCATGTGTGCGGGCAGCAGGGTGGGATGGCGGAGAGAGAGTTGGAGGGGCTGATCCCTGTCTAGCTCTAGCCATGTGCCGCCTATGGGTACAACTCTCTAGTGTGGATGTAGTTGTGTATACCCAGCTAACTAATTCTTGTGCAGGAAGGAGAATAAACAATGTTGGTATAAGGCACCTTTTTACCCATATAACTGCATCCACACTAGGGGTTCCACTCATATAACTAGATTGGTGAAAAGAATCGCACCTCTCATTGGCATAGTTATACTGGCACAAGATCTATGAGCAGACCAGCTCTGTCCCATGCAGGAAAGAGTCCAATCCTGATAGCTTGTCCTTCTGTAAAGTGAGCGGGAGACACCACCAGCTCAGAACGGTAGTGCTTGACACCCCTCAGGCATGAGGGTCACCATCTCTCCAGTTTTCCCAGGATCAGCCCTTTTTTGAAGTAGCTGTCTTGGGAAATCTGTAAGGATGCTCAATACACGCTACCAGCTGTCTAGTCTGCTGAACTCAGATCCCCCCAGATGTCCTGGTGTTTTGTATCTCAGAGGAGACATCCCTCCTTCTACATACTCAAGGCACAAGGGCAGTGGAGAGCCAAGCCCTAGCATCCCTCCCTCCACCAACCCTTAGCCACTTCTTCAGTAAATCCAAGGGAGAGGGATTGAAAGGAAAGTGAAAGTATAGGGAGCGGACTTTGACTCCTCCCTTGGCCCTAGCTGTTGCTATGGAGACCAGAACAAAGCCTTTCTCAGCCCTCCTTTTGGATTGTCAATGGCTATTGTTCCTCCCAGGCCTCCTGGTTAATTGTTCTCTGTCCAATTTGTTCTTTTTGACTCTGGGTGGGTGTTTGGCCCCCACCTCACCCGGCTTCCCCTTTCCCATCAAGGCAGGATCAAAGGAATGATTGTTAAATGCTGGCAGGCTAAAGGCGATGGTGGAATTTGGAGGGCTGGCCCCCCAAAGGTGCAGGGGACTGTTAGAAACAAAAGCCAGAGGAATATTATGGGGGAGACACCCTACAGAGAAAGGGTATTCCAGAGCCAAACATTCCCAACGCCGTTATCTCTTGGGCTTCTTCTCCCAGCCTTGAACGCTTTTGCCTACAGCCAGCACTTATAATATATAATAATAATATATGGAGATATACCTATCTCATAGAACCAGAAGGGACCCCAAAAGGTCATGGAGTCCAGCCCCCTGCCTTCACTAGCAGGACCAAGTACTGATTTTTGCCCCAGATCCCTAAGTGGCCCCCTCAAGGATTGAACTCACAACCTTGGCTTTAACAGGCTAATGGGCAAACCACTGAGCTATCCCCACTAGCACTGAGGTAGCCCCACTGATGGAACATGGTGATTAAAAGCTACAGCAGATGCTCCACACGAGTGCACCTGCTGGTGGAGCATCTCTGCCCTTTCTGCTTCTTCATGATGGAACCAGAAGGCATGAAATGTGTGTCTGATTTTTAAGCTCCAACCCCAGGATGTGTTACCTGTCAGCTCTCTGTTCTTGGGGAACCAGGGCACAGTATCCATCCTGTCTGACTCATGAAGGACCACCCCCCACCCACCCTCGGACTCTACTTGAACCAAAGCTGATCAGAAGAAAGACTTACAAAAAGCAATGAAAAGGCCGTGGGAGACACACCTAAACCCCTCTGGACAAGGGTGACAGGATTAAGGCAACTCACCTAGCCTCATTTGCATCAAAGATGGGACGGGGAGGCATCTCCATTAGCATACAGAATGGAGAACAGCGATTCCAAGGCAAGAACCGCACTGAACTCTGGGACCAGAAAAGCAGGGAAGCACTGCAGGATGGGGGATCTCTGCTCCAGATGTTAATAAACCCACGTCTGCACACACCCAGCTCAGTAGTTATCAGACCAATTCTAGTAATAAATCCTTTATTGGTATCCAAAATTCTGAAGCTTCCTAATTGCATTGTGAGCTCCCTCTAAGGAACACCGCCCATAGCCAGGAATGATCAGTTCCTATTGTCTAGCCTGAATCGTATAAATCTTTCCCTTGAGCTATCAGTTTACACACAAACAAATCTAGTGTTCTCCCTTGAACCATTGTTGTTTCTCTACAAAAACCCCCTACCCACGCTCAAGTAAGTGTTCTGATGCCTGGATCCAAAATCTGCATCAGTTTCATGGGGGCTTCATCTTCTCCTGACTGATCGTGCTGGGGGCTCTGCCTGTCCCCAGCACTCCGGACCCTCAGCTACCACCACCACATGGGAACCCCAACCAGTTCAAACTTCACAGAGTGGTGAGAACCCAACTCTCTCTCTCTCTTTTTTCCCCCTACTCTGACTTGTGATCAGGTATAGTTTTCTAAACCTGACTTTTGTAATCAATTTTAAGCTAGATTTAATATTGTAACTGTTTTGTTTGTTTGGCTCCCCTTGTATGGTTATTACCTGGCAATAAATAACATTTATGGTTAAGCTGGGTTGCTTCCCTCCCTCTCTCTCTCTTTTGTGTTTTTGGCTTCCCCATTTGCTCTGCAGCAATGCTCCTCTTACCTAAGCTAAAGATCCCTGTACCGCCCAAAAATCCTGTGGGGTTTGCTCATCAAGTGGTACTTGATGTACTACCAGAACAATTGTAACGTGAAAGTGGGGATAGGGACGTGCTGAACCTGTGGCATAGGAAGGTGGCAGCTTGAAAGTGCTGTTCAACCCAGCCTGCTGAGTCCAGGGACATATAAGGGGTCAGCTTGGGAGTGCTGATTAACCTGGTCCGCTCAGACGTGCTCTGTTAGTGTGTGTGTGTGTTCATCTGATTCTGGGGCTGGAGGAACCCAGCCCTGGGGAACCTAGGTCCCTGTCGGATAACTCCATTGGGAGGGAACTTGCAGGAGGGGAAGTAGAGCTCTGTATGAAAACACAAGTGACACAAGCAGTACATTGGTAGAATTAGAACCCCCCTCCCAGAAGAGTAACCCTAAGAAATGAGCGTACCCCAAAGCAAATCTAGTAACAGATATGTCTGTGTTTTTTAACCTTAGACATTTTAGGACAGTCAAGTCTGCTCATCTGTGGCTTGGCTGGAGGACTTGTTGCTCTTTAATTGATAGAACATACTGAATCATTAACAAAGACTTCTTTTATCCCAAATGTTAATTAGGCATTGATGTGAGGTGTCAAGAGAAACAAACAAAACCAAAGTTAGAAACACCCTGACTACAGTGGAGTTATTAGACTGTAAACTCTCCAGGGCAAGGACTGTCTCTGTTTGTGCGGTGCCGTGCACAATGGGACTTTGATCCTGAGTGCGGCCCTTGAGTGCTACTATGATAGAAGTTTTTATTATTAACAATGTTAAAGGGGCTTCCCAGGGCCTGGTGGGAAGATAGCACAGTTTGTTGTGGTTGGGATTTTCAAAAGAACCCATTGAAATGGGATTTAGGTCTCAAGCTCCACTTGGCTCCTTTGAAAATCCCAGCTTTTCAGGTTAGTATGTCTAGTGCTGGTGAATGGTATTGGTTTGAAAGCAACACAAGGAAAATTCTGCACGTTCAACTCCCCCCCTCCCCCCATTCATTCTTGAAAATGAAAATTTTTGAAATTTCTCACAATCAAAAGTCCGGGGGGAAAAATAGGTTTGGGTCAATCAAAATGTTTTGTTTAGATAAAATGTTTCATTCCAATTTCAACATTTTCATTATATATATCTATATATATATATATAGATATATATATATTCTCAGTGAAAAGTTCTGCTCTGAAAAGGTCAAAACAGAATATTTTTGACATTAATGAGAGTTTTTTTTCTTGATTTGCCCCTCCCCCCCCCCCCCCCAAATGAAATTTCATCAGCATTGACATGTTTCCGTAGTTTGCATCCTTGTGGAAGCCGTGTTGGTTCCGCAGCATGTTTTGCTTTGGACGAATTGGCATTTTCCAGCACAAAAACGTTCAGCTGGAAAATTTCCAACCAGCTCTACTTGATAGCTCTGGAGATTGGCAATCTAGCTAGAAAACAAGCAGCAGAAGTGTAGGCTTCCCCCACAGACAGGCCTCACCCCTGACCTAGAGGGACCACCTCTAAGGGTCAGAGGGCAGTTCAGTCTGACCAATTTAATCCTTGGCGCCTTCGCTGAGCCTGAAAACAATAGAGCCACTTGTGGTGGTGTGTCCTGTGATGTGGATACCTGTGTGCTGCAAATGAGGCCCGTTCTGAACTGGCCACCCCACAGTCTTACAATGGTAACACAAGAGTGTTTTACGGGGTGCCGCTCTTTAGCCTGTTTTATAGACTTGAGCACAGTGGTCTCTGCTGGCCTTGAAATCTATGTATCTGTGCATGCTTTCCATCTGGCTAGGAGACAGAGTTGGAGACTCTTTGTTTTGGTATCTCGCTCTAAATATACACTGCCTTTTAGCAGCAAGGCAATTCGGAGTGTTACTCTGCTTGCTAATAGACTGGACAAAGGAACTAATTAGTCACCGGGGACCTAACAGGACAGACTCAGAAAGATGGGCTGTTTCTTTAACTTTAACAAACCAGGCATGTTCCAAGGAAGTTGAGCTCTGCTTTTGGGACTCCCCAGCTACTGGAATTATAATCTCCCGGGGAAAGTGCTCCAGATTCAAAATAGCTTTTCAATCTATGTCTGGGAATGAAAACGTCCTCCGTGATGCTGGTGCGGAGGGAAGGCAGATGTGATCACTGCTTTTGCAAGTCGGCAGGATGACATACTTGTTGTTACAACAGGAAATTTAAAAATTGGGCGTTAGGACATGGGCCTGTCGACACCCGTATGAGGGAGCGTGGCCTGAACAGCAGCCCCCCCCAGCAGCAATGTGGACTGGAGATTCCCTCTGTGGCCTTCCCCAGTGCATCAACAGGGCAAGGCTTGGCTAAGTCCTAAATTTTCAATCCCTGATTGTCCCAAATTCTAATAGTAGCTTTTGGGTGCCGTGCCCAAGCAATAAAATAACACCTAGTGTCTTTCAGCCATCTCAGAGCGAGTAACACCGCCGGGTAACATCATCCCCATTTTACGAATGGGGAAACTGAGGCACAGCGGAGGTGGGGGCCAGGACTTGTTTGAGAGGTCTTTACCGCTGTCTTTTGAGAGGTTTTTACACCATGCCAACCATCATGGGGCCTGAGAGCCTTTCCAGCAAGCCTGTGGCAGAATGGGGAATAGCACCCAGGGGCTTGATGCAGAAATGATTGGTTGAGATTTTCTGGCCTGTGTTGTGCAGTCAGACGAGATGATCATATTTCATAACAGTCTCTTCTGGCCTTAAAAGCTAGGGATCTATGAACCTAGGTGTGCTGGTTCCCCGGCTGGTCTATGATCGACAGGCTCAAGCTGGTGTGCAGGAGGGAGGGCCTCTTACAGGCTCTTCTCCATCTGATTCTACCATGAAATCAAGATGGGAGGAGTAGACAGGGATCCCCAACTGTCTGCATGGGGGCAGCAGCCACGTACGTCACATCTGGCCCAGGCCAGCTCCTGAAGCTTTACTCCATCCCAGTGTGACCCTGGAGTGCTTTGAGATGGTCCCTGAGGTCCTTGCGACGGAGTGGAATGTACCTATCAACTGATGAACTCTGGTGTGGTACTATGGGGCTGCCCAAGTCTAAACAGAGCAGCTGATTGCACTGCATCCCAGACAGCTGCCCGACCTGGGCGAGGGACGGGACACCTTGGAGGACGATCGCGGAGAAGCCATCAAGACCGTGATCTGGGCAAGCCTGGTGGAGCCCATGTCTCACGGACAGAGCCCCTGATTAAGAGCGGGGTCCTGCTCTGTGCAGGCGCCAGCCATTGCCACATGTAAGCAGGAGATGGAGGAGAGAGAAGCCAGGAGGGACTCTGCCCAGCCTGAAAGGCTGACAACCCACAGACAGGGTGAGCTCAGACTCGGGGAGGGGACATGTCAGGACTTCCTTGTTTTCCAAGACCTGTAACTCTGGAGAGCTTTAAAAGTAAAGGGAGTGTGGCTAGGAGATTCCTTGGCTAAGCCTGTGTTGTGTTCCTTGCCTTCCGGACACATTGTCTCTTCAGGGGTTAAACTAGAAGCCCAGCATGACCACAGCCTAGGTGGGGCTCTGGGGAGCATGTGTAAGTGACCAGGAGACTGGGGGGAGGGCGCAGATGCTGATTGTGGGGTCTGGGGGAGACAGCACCCCATGTCCCAAGGGAGGACACCCTCCAAGAGGCCTGAGCCAGGGAGTGTGCCCTAGAGACCCAGAGCTAGCAGCAGTGACTGGCAGGGCCGCCCAGGGGGCAAGTGAGGCAATTTGCCCCAGGCCCCGGGCGCTGCAGGGGCCCCCACGATACTATAGTATTCCAACTTTTTTTTTATGGAAGCCCCCCCCGAAATTGCTTTGCCCCAGGCCCCCTGAATCCTCTGGGCGGCCCTGGTGACTGGATGCTACCCAGACCCAGTTGGCTAAAGCACGTGGGACCCCCGCAACTGGGTCCCCTTGTGGCAGACGAGTGAGGGCAGGGGCTGGCCGCTGGTTGAAGTGGCTGGAGGGGGGCCGGGGACTAGGAGGAAGCCGGCTGGCTGCCCTAGGGAGTTGCTAGCAGCCGGGCGCTGTCTGGAGGGGGTGAACCAGCGTCTGGCAGGGACAGGGGGCAGCCTGGCCCGGGACTGCTCCCATTGCAAGCCCAGCCCCTGCGCTAGCCTCTGGCCCACCGCGGAGCTAGCCCAGCCCCGGTGCGTGGGAGGGGGGATCCCTCGGCAGCCTCCCCTTCTCCCTCCCTCCTCCGCGCTGGGGCAACTCCCCTCGGAGGGGAGGGGGCTGGCGCTGCACGGAGCCCGCAGCAGCCGCCGCGATCCGCACCGGCCGCAGCATCCCAGTCCGCCCGGCCCGGGGAGGGAGCCCGGCCCCAGCCGCCGCCGTCTCCCAGCCCCGCCGGCCCCGCAGGGGGGCAGCCGAGAGAGGCGCCCGGCAGAGCGCAGCGCACAAGCCGCGGGCGGGGGCTGCCCGAGGACGCAGCCCGGCAGAGTAGTAAGTGCCGCCCGCTCCCCAGCGGGGACCTTGGGAACCCCGGCCCCGCTTCTGACCCCTGCTGCCTTTAACCGCTCCCGGCCCCGTGCAGTGCCCCCTTCACCCCACTTCTCCCCCCCAGCCCTGCTTCTGAC
>NW_020694171.1:0-8062 GCF_002925995.2 Terrapene triunguis
GTTCATACTTATACCCTTATCTTTCATACTTAACCATTATCTTTATCACCTTCATAGTCCTCACCTTCCCCAGTAGCCATCATTCTGGCCCCTCCCAAGATCTACATTTCTCCAACCTCTCTGCTGCCCCTGGGATGTTACTTTTAATAGTAGGTTACGCTGATGCTGCCATGACCAATTAGGGTGACCAGATGTCCCAATAAAAATCAGGACTGTCCCAATATTCAGCTGTCTGTCCCGCATCCCAACAGATGTGTGGTCGGGACGTCATTTGTCCCGATATTTGGCTTCGGCGGCACTCCGGCTTTTTTTTTTTTTGCGCTTTGGCGGCAGTGTCCCAATATTTTGTTCTGGTCACCCTATGACCAATGCATATTCAATAGAGGTCCTTATTTGTATTTCCTCCCCTTAAAGGTGTCCGTTTTCTATAGGTTAGTATATGTATGATGTTACCCTATTAGCATACACGTTAATTTGCTGTCATGGCAGCTTTGCAGTCGGAGGTTCGGTCCAGAACTTTCCAGATGCTGGTGTCAGCTATGTTCTGTGCTGGGGTCAGCTGTGTTCTGTGGGTGGCGGAGGTCAGTATTCTGGACAAAATTCCCACTCTGGCATACCACTTTCAGTTCCCTAGAACTTAGGAGTTACCAGTACTTAAGTTTATCTATGCTAAGGGTTATAGGCCTCAAGCCTCACACTATCTACTAAAGCCAAATCTTACAGGATAAAAGCCTGTAGGTTCCTTGCATTACTACTAAATATAATAAAGCAGAACAAAGCAATGACTAATACAGGTAAGCTGACCCACTGTGCTACACCAGTGACCGTGCAGTTAAGCATTAGCTGGTCTCTGGAAGACTCACTAGGCTTGTACAATGTAAAAGAGGCATAGATGGGGCTCATGAAGACTTATATGGGCAGTACACAAAGTACAGAGCCTTTTTAGTCTCTTTCCCAAAGTAAACCCACGTCCCGGTCTTACCTTCGTGACCATCAACTGAGCGACTGTGTTGGTTTCATAAATGGTGAGCATGGTTTCAGCCGTGACTTCTTCCAGGGAAGCAACCACATTGATACCAGCATTGTTAATGAGGCAGTTCAGCCCTTTGTCTCCTAAGATCTCTTCCACTTCCTGGACTACTTTCTTTATGCTGTTTTCACAGACCACATCTGCCACAGAGAGGAAAGGAAACACCAGCAATGAAGTGGATTCTGTAGGACAGTGAGAGTCTGTGTACCCAGCATGGGCTGCAAATGCAAAGCCAGTGCTTCAGGTTGGTTCAGGATATGTGTAGGAAATACGCTTGGTGGAAATTTAAGTCCCACTGAAACAAGCATGGCCAGAACATTTAAGCAAGAGGAATGTTCTGTGGTCCATGTTGTCCCACGTGTCTTCCCTTTAATGAAGGAGGGAAAGGCTGGGGTGAGGAAGCCCTTATGATACACATCTGGTTGTGCCTGGCCTGTTCTCTTGCTTGACTTAGCTCAGTTTTTCTTCATGACCAGAAGGGGCTGAGTGCACCACAATTTCAGGTTTGTCACATCAAAATCAGGGTACGAAGAGGATGCATGATCTCAATCCAGCACCAGGACTGGTACAGTGTGATCCAATACAAGCTAAAGGAGAAAGAAGGACCTGAGAGTTTGGGTGTCCCCCCTCCCAAGCCATTCCACATAGAGATGAGATCCAGACAAAGTGTGGATCCAAACTGAGGTTGAATGTGGAGTTTTGCCTCAGTCCCCCTCTAGTGAGGGACTGACAATTAGTTGGGGGGGGGGGGGGGGAAAGAGGAGTTCTCTTCAATAGGCAGTAGTCAGATGTCAACATTGATCTCAAAAACAGTGAGTTTCAGTTAAATGCATACACCCTGTCACAGACAAGTAAACAAACCCTGAAAGCCAAGTATTAGCATGGACCATTTCTCAAACACTAGAAGAAACCAGACTGTCTCACAAGAGTTATAAGAAATCTGTACAGTACCAGAGATCTGGGGAGTGGCTTTAAGTTATTAGTGAAGAGACGCAACTTCAGATCTTCCACTCCCATGTCTCAAAAGCAACCCAACCTTGCTATGGTAGCACATGCTTTGGTTTGTTACGAGGCCCTTTCACTCACCAAGCTGGAGTAGTTTGATGTTGCTATACTGCTTGCTGAGCTGCTGGAGTTCCTAGAAACAGAAAGGAAAAACTGAGTTGTGGTCTCGTCTGCCTGTGGTTACGGCTCAGTTTTCAGGAGTGCTGAGCACTCTGTTCTAGTTAACTTCCACAGGAGTGAGGTGCTGGCCATCTCTGAGAAGTCAAGCTCTTACTGACTCACTTAGTAAAGCCACTAGCAGCCCCACACCATGAGGGCACCCTGCTTATGTTCTCCATTGGGCTAACATGCAGGGCGTGTATGCAGCCAGTCTAGCCATCAGATGGAACACTACTGGTGAGCCCATCCTGCAATGGGTTTCTGATAGCAGGAGAACACGACATATTGCATGCAGTTGCTGGACAGACGTTACACTGCTTCCCACACAGAGGATCAGAGAGTGTTTAGTCATTTAAGATTCAGGCATCTCTGTGCTGGCAGCAGCACTAGTTTAAGTAAGGAGCATTTGATATTTGAGAACATAAGGGCAATCACTGGGAAGTTTTTTATTGTGCAAGACTCGAGACTGAATTCTTTTCAGTTCCATGCACTACAGTTAAGTTGTTCTCTGCAAGACATTCACAGTGAAATTGAAGACTGAAGTTTAACTGTCTAGGGAAACAAGGAGTCACTAACTTGCAGGAACACAATTGCAATGGTAGCCTAGCTGCCACTAGACAGATTCAGGTTGATGATCCTGGGGGAACACTTCCCTTCTAGGCCACAAAGCAGGGTGTAAATCTTAGCCAAATGAAACAGACAGGGTGGGTTCGTCTCAGTCTCATTCCAGAGAGTGAATTCCCACAGGCAATTCTTATTCTCACCAGAGCCATCAGACACACTGAGTTGCTGCCATCTGATGGGTGTTTGGTGGCCTGTGTTTTGGGTGACCAGACAGCAAGTGTGAAAAATGGGGACAGGGGTGCAGAGTAATTGGCACCTATATAAAAAGCCCCACATATTGGGACTGGCCCTATAAAAATCAGGACAACTGGGCACCCTACCTGTGTTAAACAAGCTGGTGCTTGCTATCAGTCTGATTAGTGATTGAATCAAACAGATCTGACCCTCTTGTTGGCAGCCTCAGGGTGGTGAGAGATGGAAAAAGCCATGGAGACTTCGGTTCCCCCCACTGACATCTTGAGGTGACCCTTGCAGATAAGGCACAAGGCTTGTCAGCTGGGAACCTTGCCTCAATATTCCTCTTGAAATGAGGAAGAGACTTGGGCCTTTGGTATCATCCTGGCCCTTTTCACAGATGGTAAATTCCACATACTTTTGTGACCACTGGCTGTCACTGGGTTGTGTTTATTTTAACAAGTTCAAGTTAAGATACCATCAGCTGCACCTACTCCAGGGTCAGTTGTGATTCAGGCAAAGTCAGGAGCCAGGATCAGTGATGCTGGTCCCTCCACCCCACACTGAAATGTAACAAGTTACAAAACCTTCCGGAATGTAGCTTGTGTCTTAGACTTTGAAATGACTCGCTCAGACACACCGTGTCCCAGTAGAGATTTTACTCCTCATTTTGTTTAGTGGGTCCTGCTGGCTACAGAGTTCATCATCGGCCAAAGTTTAATATAAAAGAAACAGTCCAGTTTCCTAGTTTGATAAGAGGTTGCTTTCATTCAGGGAGCTTTGGAACAAACACATATCCACCCATGCAGTGACCAAAGGGAACTGTTAAGCCCCAGCATCTGCTACTGCAAAGTCAGAGTGAGAGCCCTCCAATGTCCCTCCCTTCACTTTTCTCTGGAGTTCTTCTAGTGAAGAATGTGCTATCACACAGGGACACTGCAGGAGAGGGGAGCAGAGTAGAAGGACTCGCTTTGAATGTGGGAACCTAGTTAGAGAGAAGTGTCCTATATTCAGAGTGGTCTGGAAGGATTATGGAGGTCTTCAAGTTGGGGATAGGAAGGGTAGAAAGGCAGATTATCCTTCTAGATCCCTCCACCCTTGCTGATTAGGGACCTTGCTAGCCGAGAACCACTTTGTGCAACAACTCACCAACTATGGTGCCTGATCGAGTCCGCAGACCCCTGGTTTATCCATAGGCTTGGAAGGATTAAATTTATTGACATTTATTCTTTAAAAATAGAACTTTCACTGTGTAGAGACCGAGTGTTTCCATTAATTGAGGTTTACAGCTAGGTAAAGAAAGAAATAGGCTGCTTGAGAATTTAAAACTCTGATTTGAGGATATTTTGGATCTTGACAACTTGTTTTGACAGTTACAAAGCTTTAACTTTGTGAATCTTGAGGTCTATCATTAAATAATTGTTGTATGACACCCTCCATTATTTCCCACAACCATGAAAGTTTAAATAGGCAAAAATAAGAAAAAAAAGTTAAAAAAAAGAATCTTCCATCAAAATAATAAAAAATTAAATTCTGCCAAGCCTATTTGCATGTGAGGGGCTGCCACTGGGATATTCTCTGTGCAGTGTCCTTAACTTTGTACCCCAGGTTGTGAGGAGGGTGGAAAAGGCGGCATTCCAACAAGCCAAGAGCCATTGGCCTTCAGGGAATGCTTAACTGAACATTAACTGCTTGCTCCTGTTTTCCAGGACAGCACAAGTGTTTTGTTAATCCTGAATGGGTGAGCTGGAATGCAGGATTGATTTGGTCAGAGATCTGTAGCCATTTCTATTGCTCGTGTGCACAGGGCAATGGGCAGGTAATTAAAAAAAAAATACATTGAACAGTACAGAATCAGACAAATCCATGCTAAAGTGGGGTATTGTACTCCTAAGAGAAGGGGTAATAGACAGCCTGCAGGCTCTCTTATCCTCAGAAGTCCATTTGCTATGCACACACGGTAGACAGCACCTAGGATTTATTCAGCACAAGTCAGTCTAAGCTGGCAGAGACTCACATGCAGAAGCCTTCAACTGTTCTCTGTTATCCCAGGGGTCAGCAAGGTACAGGAAAGAAAGACATTTGCTGCCTTCTGTAGTTGGGAGGATTGGGTGGAGGGATCCAGTGTGTTCCCAGGTCACTGGAGGAGAAGTACCACTGGCTATATGCTGGCAGTTAGCCTACATAGAGGGGAGAGTTACAAGAAGATCAAGCAAAATATTTAAGTCCTCAAGACAGGCTTTAAAAGCCATTGGTGGCTTCTTTCCCACCTTTCCAGGGGCATTCTGGTCAGGTCTCCTGTAATTGGATTTTTACAAATCCAGATCGGAGAGGCCTCCCCAGACATTTCCATAGAGTTCATCATCCAGCTCAGGAGAGGACACTAGGATCAGACCATTCTAGTCTGGTAGCTTTTTTTACATCCACTTTTCACTGGTAGGGCTACACAAGGTGCAGAACAGTGGAGAATCAGGCCCTAGGTGGTTCAAAGAGTGCCTGAACTGGGTAAATGTGACTTTTCCTATACATTTACTCCATGGGAACGAAGAAATCACTTAAGCCTGGCTATAAATGGGAACCATGTGAAGTAAAAAAGCCTTTAGAGGGGCAGGCTCTAACATCTTGCTGGTGGAAGCTTTGAACACTTAAAGCTCCTGCTTTACTAAAGTAAGTGGAGCTACGTGATATTTGAGTGGGGAGTGAGGAAGAGACGATAATGAAGATCATTGCTTTTCTGCTCACACGTGCTTAGGAAGAGCTCATATTTGGCATTCAAAAAGTTAACACAAGTACTGTTGCCAAGCCACAATTTTATTGTGAGTTTCGCCAAGTTCAGCATTTAAGGCCCCAGCTGCTGAAGTCAGGAGACTCTCTCCTTTCACTGGAAAAGAGAGTTTCTCGCTCTCAGGGCTGCAGGAAAAGAGTTCAGGCAAGACACCTCGCAGGCTCTGCTGTGCCATCTACCTTCTCATTCAAAACAAGTTTTCAAAGTCTTGTGATTTTCAGGAGCCCCACTCAGGATTTGTGAATGCTTAGGGTAGGCAATATTGTTCTCTTAACTTCTGTAGCGTGCAACTTCTGTTTTCCCCTCCTCCATAGGGTTTCAGAAGCCACCTTTTAGCAACACCTCTGGCTAGGGGGAAGGAGTGTTAATTTCAAGCCAGCTGCAGAGAAGATTTAGATTGATGTAATGCTCAGAGCATTGTGCTTCAAGTGGTGGCCTGCATGCCAGATCCATCCAGCCTGCAAGGGCCTTCCATGTGGCCCACTGCCTGGTGTCAGCTGTTCCTTCCTGCCTCCTAGGAAGGAGCAGCTAACCAAAACTGCTCAGAAGCAGTACAGATCTCCTTCCCCCCCTCTCCATCCCTGTGCCCAAAGTCACACAGGAAATCTGGGGGTAAAGCCAGGAATTGAAGCCCCATCTCTCAAGTTAATACCCTAACTAGTAGGCCAGCCCTCTCAAAAGGGCACAAGAACAGCCATCCTGGGTCAGACCAAAGCTCCATCTAGCCCAGTATTCTGTCTTCCTATAGCGGCCAATGCCAGGTGCCCCAGAGGAAATGAACAGGTAATCATCACGTGATCCATTCCCTTTCACTCATTCCCAGCTTCTGGCAAACAGAGGCTAGGGACACCATTCCCGCCCATCTTGGCTAATAGCTATTGATGGACCTATCCTCCATGAACTTATCTAGTTCTTTTTTGAATCCTGTTATAGTCTTGGCCTTCACAACATCCTCTGGCAAAGAGTTTCACAGGTTAACTGTTCTGTGAAGTATTTATTTTTAAACCTGCTGCCTATTAATTTCATTTGGTGCCCCCTAGTTCTTGTGTTATGAGAAGTAATAACACTTCCTTATTTACTTTCGCCACACTCATCATGATTTTGTAGATTTCTATCATATTCCCCCATCCCCCCTTAACCGTCTCTTTTCCAAACTGAAAACGCCCAGTCTCATTAATCTCTCCTCATATGGA
This sequence comes from Terrapene triunguis, assembly GCF_002925995.2. Taxonomy (NCBI): domain Eukaryota; kingdom Metazoa; phylum Chordata; order Testudines; family Emydidae; genus Terrapene; species Terrapene triunguis. Next base: position 6,971 of record NW_020694171.1, read on the forward strand.
AGTGGTTCCATACCCCTAATCAGTATGGTGACCACATCTGCATGCAGTATTCAAGATGTAGGCATACTATGGATTTAGAGAGAGGCAATATAATATTTTCATCTTATCTATCCCTTTCTTAAATGACTCCCAACGTTCCGTTCACTGTTTTGACTGCCGCTGCACAGTGAGCGGATGTTTTCAGAGAACTATCCACAATGACGCCAAGATCTCCTTCTTGAGTGGTAACAGCTAATTTCGACCCCATCATTCTATATGCATAAAGAATGCAGGAAGGCACACACCAGACATTCTCCGAAGTCAGCCAAGGGCAGAATTTGACCTTGCAATTAGCAGGCAGGCCGTGGGTTCAAGGACTTACTCCAAAAGGCAAAGGGCAGACCAGAGAGATACACTGAAGTTACTCACCAGGATGGTTCCCCCTTTCTGTGAAAACAGGGTGGGTCACAAATTATTACCCCACTTGCAAGTGAGATACCTCAAAGCTATGATTCGCAATCACTTGCAACAAATGAAGTCTGGAGAGTGCCTGGACAAAAGTCAAGTCTAGACCCACAACATTATAATAGGAATGCTGATTGAAAGGGGGCAGGGGAATCTAATGAATTGGCTGAGAAGGTTTCAAGAATACAGATTTAAGTCTACAAATGAATCCATTTGGGTAGTGATAAGTGAGCTGATCCCAACCTGAAGGAAAGAGGGATTAAAAAAAACTACACACCACAACACACACCACTCTGACATGAAGTAAGACTGAAATACACCAAGGCAATGAACTCCTTTTCTAACTGAACAAAAAACCCATCAGACCAAAAGGCAAGGGAATCAATGAAGCAATGCAACCGAAAAGATCCAGGAGGCGGCTTTCAGGAATCAGGGGGAGTTAGCAGTCAGGGATTTACCTATCCAGCATTGAATGAATGAGGGAACAGGGTTAGTGGCTTTGAGGGAGGTTTAAGATGTGGCAGCTGTGTAAGTAGACTGCTTTCCCCATGTGCCTTCCAGCTAAGAAAGGAGGTCTGTCCTCAGCTCTGCAATATACAAGAGCCATCTGAAGGGTAGCAGTCCTTGTTAATTTCATTTAAAGTCTTG
>NW_020694172.1:0-6678 GCF_002925995.2 Terrapene triunguis
GATTCAAGTTTTAAAGAGAAAGCCGATCTAAACCTAAACTACGGTAGCTGCGTGACGATGACTGATCTCACTAAAGCCAGTGTGGGAGCCAAGTACAACTTGTCAGAAGTTTTTCAATTAAACACATACACTGAAAAGCGCCAATTCAGCAGAATCAAAACTGTTTTGAGGAACAAGGTTGGTTTCCATAAGTTTCTTGACTCCAAAACAAACCAAAAACAAACCAACAACAAAAAAAAAAAAAGACATTGAGAAGAAACCTTTCAAAATTGTCCGAACGGGAAGTCTGGAGATTTTCAGAATGACAAGTTTGGGGTTTTGCTCTTTGAAATGACTCATCGTGTTGAAATTTAACTCAGTGACACTGAAAAAAAAATTAGGTCGAAAGTAAAAAAAATAAAAAATAAAGTCAAAATCAGGAGAAGACGCTTTGAAGTTGTTGAAATGAAACGTTTCCATTGACGGGGCCTTTTTGGAATATTCCGTTCGTGTCGTTTTTTGACAATGCAAAGTTTTTGTCCCGATTCGGCATGGGAACATTATTTTTAAATGTGAAAAATGGTCATGGGATGGGGAAAAGGACCCCCTTTACGCCGTGCAGACACAGGAGGGAGTGCCCGAGGCTCACGTGTGGGCCGAGGGGGTCACCTGGGTGCCGACTCAGGGGCTAGGAGGGTGGTTTGCAGCCTCGGGAAGCAGTCGCTTATTCACACGCTCACAGAGACTGGGCTTCTTGGGCACAGAACCGGCTGAAGGGGCAGGCGCGGGGATTCTGGAGCAAGGAACCCGCCTGCTGCTGTTTGTCCTGACTGTACTCGGGGAAACGGGACTTGGGGTGCGTACTCGGTAAGGAAACCAGATTTGCACCTGACTCGTAGCATCAATGTCTTCTCCTCCCAGGCCCAGATCTCAGCGCTGGCTCCTGGGGCCAAAAGGGGCAATATTATTAACATCACAGCACTACCTAGAGGTTGGGAGCATGGTCCCTTTGAGCTGGGCCCGGTATGTTCCCACAGCAAGAGACAAGGCGAGCCCCAAAGATCTCACCATCCAGACAGACCAAACAGCCCCCTCACCCCATGGGATGGTATCTCCCTGAGGTCACACAGCAGGGCCAGTGGCAGAATTGGCCTAAGTTGCAGTGGAGTGCCTTGGCTGCTAAATCACTTCCCTCCCACTGCTGAGGAGAGAACCCAGGAGTCCTGTCTCCCAGTCCCCCACCCAGCTCCAACCACTACACCCTACTCCCCACCCAGAACTGGGACTAGAACCCAGGAGTCCTGATCCCATTCCCTCCTGCTCTAACCACTAGGCCTTGCCACCAATCAAAAATATTCCATGGTTTAAAAAAAATAATAATCCTTTGTCTCTGCCCTTTCGCTGACAAATCCAGCAGCCGCTCCAGGGCCGGTAACGCCGGCTGCCTTGTGAATTCTGCTACTGGCCTTAAGCTTCCTTTAAAAAAAACCCTCAGTCAAATCCAGCCTCAATCTGGCGGAAAATAAGACCAAACCCCGCTTCCCGGCGCTCCAGGCAGGCGGCTTGAGTGGTAAGCCCATTGGAAACCGGTTTCATTCGCTCTAGATCCCAGAGGTCGCCTACGTAAACAGTCAGGTGGCGACCGAGTGAGCAGTATGGGGGAAGGGATGACGCTGCGGGGAAAAACATATGGGCCAACGGGTGTAAATCAGCATCATGCATTGACAACGATGCCGCCGCACCAGTTTGCACCAGCTCGGGGTCGGAAAAGAGACCGACGTCAGCGGACAGTCCAGCCAGACGCTGTTGCATCAAACGCTTGCTGGGCCCGGATCCAGGGCTGGGGGAAAGCCCCCCGGAGCGATGCTGCTCGACCCCAGCTGAGGATCCGGCCCGGGCTCGGCGCTGCCAGCGGAACGGGACGGCGGTTTGGCAGCACCGGAGCGGGGTTTCCCAGTTAGGCAGGGCTTGGCAACTTCACTCTCCGGGGGAGCAAGAATCCAGACGCCTGATGCTTCCATAGCCCCCACATGGGACTTCAGCTGGAAGCCCAGGCTCCCAGCACCCCTGAGAAACTGCCCATTTTGCCCCCTCTCCTCTGAACCTCTCTTGTCACCTCTCATCTTAGATGGCAAGCTTTCCAGGGTGGGGGCTGTCTTTCCGTTCCGTGTTCGTGCAGCACCGGGCACAGTGTGTGTTGGGGGGGTTTCCGATCCCCACCAGGGAGCTCTGTATGCTCCTGTGAAGCCAATGAAATAATTATCACCGTAACTGGTACCGTGCCAGGCGCTGTACATACCAGTCAGAGGCAGCCCTGAAGATGTGGACAATTTAGAGGCCAAACGGACCCAGGACAGATTTTTTTATGTCCCTTTTACAGACAGCGTGATGCAGTGGCTAGGGATGTCAGGGGACCACTGTTTGACCTTTGGCAACTCAGGGCCGTGCTCTCTGCCTCAGTTTCCCCTCAGACCCTTTGCCTTGTCTAGGTAGAGGACTCTCTCTGGCGCCCCCTGTTGTCAGCTGCACATATCACAGGCAGCAGCTTCCCTCCAACACTGGGTGCGTAGCTCGGCCTACGAAAGCAACCCAGCCCGCAGCCTGTTCGCGTATTTCTGTTGTGAGCTCTTCGGGACAGGGGCTGGCCTCTCGTTCCGTGTCTGCGCCATGCCTAACACAGTGGGGCTGGGATTACCCAAGACAAAACCCCGTGGCAATACGACACACCTCTCCTGTGTCCCAGTGGGCGTGGGCGGGATGGTCCAGGGGTTTAGGTGCTAGCTAAAAATGTGTGAGTTCAATTCCCCGCCCTAGATGTGCTCAAATCATTTTGCTGCTGCCTGCCTCAGTTTCCCCATCTGCACAACGGCCTCACGGAGGGGTTGTGATGTTAATGGCATTAAAGACAGTGATGCACGCGGAGATCTAGGGCTGGAAAGCGCGAGAGAGAAGCCAGGGATTCTGTCACCGTCACAACTCTTCCAAGCTGCTCCAATTAATTCCTCCGCCGCCCAGCACAGCTACTCTTAAGACGGCGGCTGCAGATAATTCCCAGGGGCTGCTGCTAGCTCCAGGGGGGCCGAGTGAAGGCTGTGTGGGCGTGTACTTCAACGTGGGATTTGCTGGTTTTCACAAGTGGGAGTTTTTGCTGAATTGTGACCTTCTGGAACTGCATCAGATTGTTCCCGTCCGCCTTAAATTCTGTTCTTTTTTTTTTTTTTGGCCATTTAATCATGGATGGGTTCACACATGCACATATGTTTGCACACGCACGTGCACACGCTGACACCCGGGTTTGCACACGCACGTGCAAAGACAGGAGAAAGCAACTGACACGGTGAAAATCAGCAGGAGCTGCCCAGAGTACCAACCAAACCGCACGACGCCTGGTCCCACCTGCACCCACCTCGCCTGGGCCTGGTCTATGCACCACAGCTGCACTCATTGGACCGGGGGAGTTTGGAAAGCAACGTCCTTCAGCCTCGCTAGCGGAGTGCGTGAATCGGGGCATCCTGCCTGAGAATCATCAGCCACTCTGCCCCAGTTCCATTGCCCCCCATCTCTCCAGACAGCCCCACCACCCACAAGTCTTCTCCCATAGCCCCGCGGCAGGTCTCCGGAAAGTGAGGGGCAGCCCCAGATCCTGGCTCCAACAGCGACCAGCATCAGAGCTTCAAGGGGAGTGCATGGTGCAACCATACAGGATCGATCCACTCCTGTCTTCCCCTCCCGGCTTCTGGGGTTCCCCTCCCCCAGCCCCCCTGCTCCGCCCTCCATGCCCTAAGCCAGCTGGTTCTTCCCCTCATTTCTAGGGGCCCCTGCAAAAACCTTCCTGCCATTTGCTGGGGATCACCAGCTCCAGCCAGTTCTCCTCAGCACCAGCAAACTCCCAATTACCGCTCTCCTGCAGTTTCTGGCCTATAGCCACTTTCTTCTTCCAGGTCTCCTCCGGTCTGGAACTGCCCTCTATCAGCCAGCCAGCCAGCCCTCCCTTGCTTTATATGGCCCAGCTGCCTCCTCTTAAGCCCAATGGGGAAGCAGCTGACCACGCAAGGTGCATGGGCCCCGCTCCCTCTTAAAGGGACCAATCACCCTATGACAGCCCACCCCTTCCAAACCACAAGATTGGCTTAAAAATCCATGCCATTTAAAAAATAATAGATGTGATGTTCTTTTTATCCACCTTCTAGGTTTTTAGCGTGGGGGTGTGTGTGTCAAACTTTTGTCCACAACCTCGGGGGCTAGAAATTCATTCCCCCGCCCCAAAAGGCAAGCTGAAATTCTCATGGAATCACAGGACTCCAGGAGCTGGGGCTTTCAGCAATATGGCGAGCCGCGCCGTAGCATCACGCCAGGTGGTGACATCCGCACTGTTTCATCAGCGTTCGTAGATTCAGAGATTCCAAGGCCAGAAAGGGGACCGGTCTGACTTCCTATATACGACCAGCCGGGGACTTCCCTGAATTAATTCCTGTTCGCAGTAGAGCAGCTCTTTCAGAAAACCAGCCCATCTTGATTTAAACATCGACGCGGCGGGAGCATCCGCTGCACTCATTGGTGGATTGTTGCAACGGTTCATTACGCTCACTGTTATAAATCTGCCGCTGGTTGCCGGTCTGAATCGGTCCGGCTTCAACTTCCAGCCATTGGAGTGTATTAGTGCAGCAGTTCTCAAACAGTGGGTCGCGACCCCATTTTAATAGGGGTCGCCAGGGCTGGCTTAGATTTGCTGGGGCCTGGGGCTGAAACCCTCCGGGCTCAGGTTACCAGCCCCCTGCCTGAGGCTAACGTCCAAGTCACCCCACACCTTTTCTTTGATCCCGAGCTCCTGGAGCGGCTCAGGGTAAGGTCGGCGTCCCAATCCCGTAATCATGTCCTTGGTTCTTCTCTGACCCCTCTCCCATTGATCCACCTCCTTCCCGAGTTGTGGGACGCAGGATGCCAGCAGCGGTCGCACCAGGGCCGAACGCTGAGGGAAAATCACCTCTCAAGAGTCCCAGGATGGGGACTTTGGGCACCGTGTCACACCGGGAGCTCCCGTTCAGCTGCTTCTCCCCCGGGCCCCCCCAAGTCGATTTCAGTGCACGCAGGCGTGGAGTCCGAGGACTTGTTATTCCCGGGGACAGTCGGGGGTGAAGGTCAAGTGCTAGCACTGGTTGAGAATAAACTCCCCATGCGGCCCTGGAACGGCGAGAGCAGAGTCGTGGTTTCCGAAGCGCTAACCCCGCTCGCTTTCTCCGTGGAGACAAACCCCGAGTTAGGAATCAGTTGAGCTGAAGCTTGGTCGGCCCGCATTGGGGTAACTACGGCAGTTAAGTATCAAAGGGGGAGCCGTGTTCGTTTGTATCCACAAAAACAACAAGGAGTCCGGTGGCACCTTAAAGACTAACCGATTGATTTGGGCATAAGCTAAAATTCATTTGCAAATTTAACACCATTAATCGGGGCTTGACTAGGGACTGGGAGTGGCTGGCTCATTACAGAAGCAGCTTTGCCTCTCCTGGAATTGACACCTCCTCATCTATTATTGGGAGTGGACCACATCCACCCTGATTGAATTGGCCTTGTCTCCACTTGTGAGGTAACTCCCTTCTCTTCATGCAACAGTATAGAATGCCTGCATCTGTAACTTTCACTCCATGCATCTGAACTGGGTTTTTTACCCATGAAAGCTTATGCCCAAATCAATCTGTTAGTCTGTAAGGTGCCAGCGGACTCCTTGTTGTTTTTACGGCAGCGAAGGCTGTCCTTTCTCACCACCATCCTTACACCCCCGAATGTAGACGCAGAGTAGGCCAAAGGGAGGTTGTTTCTCCTAGTGACTATACCCCAGGCCAGAGGGGACCCCAGAGCTGTATTCGATACCCAACTCTGCTCTTGGCCTGACCGATGCCCTGGAGCCAGTCGTCTCCCCTGCTCTGGGCCTCGGTTTCCCCATCTGTAAGGCTTGTTGGTTAAGCGCTTTGAGATCTGCAGATGAAAGTTGCAAGGTCCCCTTCCTCCGCTCCACAGCACATGGATCCCGGTGGAACTGTGCCCACCCTAGGGGAATTTGCCCCTTCACGACTGGCGCAAGGCCTGAAATAACTGTGTCCACGCTGCCCCCGAGGTTTGGGAAACCAGCAGCCCGGCCCCGAGACGGCAGCAGAACACAGACATTAACGAACTCGATGGAATTATTAATTATAATAAAAATACAGCAACCTCGGGGCCACTTTCCCCAGTTTCTGGTGGTAAATGCAAATCGTTCTACTCTGGGCGATCTCTGGTTGGGGAAGGAAAAGCGGGTGTATCCGTAAAGAAGAAACAGAACAATCCGAAGGGTGAAGTGTTTAAACCGTCTGTAAACTCTTCCCCCCCTCCCCCCGGATGCTGGCAGGGTGGGGCCATTGCCCAGGACAGCCCTTGAGCTAGGGGTCAGTACCAGTGCGTCAGACACACAGACCGGGGGGAGGGGGAAGAGGCCCATATAAAGTGGGGGTGCGATGGATTGAAATGTGGGTGGGGGGGTGACAGCAGATCAGGTGGACAGGGAGACAGACACCAGTGGGAGCCAGAGGTGGGGGTGGGGGGATATGGGGAGAGGACAGACAGACACCTGTGGGAGCCGGAGAAGGTGTGTGGGGGGAAATGGGGAGGGAGGGGACAGACAGATACCCTTGGGAGTCGGGGTGGGGGGGATATGGGGACAGACAGACA
>NW_020694173.1:0-7415 GCF_002925995.2 Terrapene triunguis
TCTGAATAAAATTAACATACAGGTGAGCTGGTTTGGTTTCCAGTTATGAGTTTGTCAGTTCTTAGCTAACGCCTATGGCCTTTGCCAGAGCTGACACTTGGTTTACCAGTGTCACACCCAATACCAGGTTTACTATCAGGAATTACTTTGCCACACAGTAGTTGCTGCCAGGTAGCAGTGAAAGAAGAGTGGGATCAAACTTCTCACATACAAAATACATAAAAGGTCAAGACAGTAATTGTCCCAGAGCCTGGCCAGTTCTTTCAGAAACTAAGCTTATAAATAGGTGACTGCCCAGGTGAATATCATTCTTTTCAGTGGAACTAATTATCTGCGACAGAAATATTTTCTTAGGATTATGATTACTACATTATATTTTTCTTCTTTGCACACTAAAGGTCCTGGGCAAGATTCTGCTTTTATTTATGCTGATTATCAGAGTAATGTTATATACTTTGGTTGAGTTACTCTTGATTTGCAGCAGTATTACAGAGAGTGGAATTTGTCCTTATGTCCACTTAAAAGTTTCTTTTCAGAGAAGTCAGATTAATCTTGTATGAAGTCCTTCACCTCCATCCAGTATTTGGGGCACTTAAACAGGTTGTGCCAAAGAACTGTCAGGGAGAACTTGTTGATATTGATTTTAGGAATGTATCCCCCTCACCTGCCAACCTGAAACCTTAAACTCCCTATTTGGGTGAAATGGGAAAGTCTTGCTCTGAATAGTGGATAGTCTGGGAAGATCATTGAAAGATGAGAGCTTGCAGGAGGAAAGATCCAGATGCCATAGTCAGACTGAGAACAGGGTTTATAGGTCACTGGCATCTGCAATTTTGGAAGTGTCTAGTTTGGTTTTCTATAAACAATTTCTGTTACTCCTGGGTTGCCTACCATCTCTTATGCTCTAGAAAGGACTGAGGAGGATGTTTCTCAACAAACAAAAAAGGGAAATGGCCTTGTATTGCGTATTTTCTGGTCTGTTCGCATCTCTCAATGCTCTCAACTTGGTTTGGCTGAGAATTCGCAAACGTCAGAATTTTACTTATCTTAAACCTTGGAAGTATTTATTATAGGGGTTGGTAGAAAACAAGTTAAGATTCTGTGTGTGTGTGAGAGAGAAACACATTTTTTGCACTTTCCTCAGGCCAGCTCAGGTCTAGATAGACAGTGCAGTTTTTCATACCCTGTTGAGGAGCAAGATGAATAATTTTCTCTGTACAAGTTCCAGCTGAAGACATCAGAACCCCCCCCCCCCACCAGCTTTCCACCAAATCCATGCGTGCAATATTATTCTATAAGACTGTTAAACAATTTTAAAGAGAGATGAGGATGCACATTTTTTCCTAAACATTATTGCAACTGTCTTTACCTAGGATAGACATCTTTACCTAAACAATGTTCTCCTTGAAAGAAAAGCTTTCATGAAATCTGACACTGATAGAAATTTTATAAAGACCACATGTAAAATACTATGGATTTCAATAGAATGTTCTGCATTCTCTACTACACAGTGAAAACATACACTATTGCGGCTATGTGTGGGACCAAATTCATCCCTAGTGTAACTCTCTTACTTACAATAGTCTTTGACCCACTGTGTCAATACACAGAAAAAAAACTACACAGAAAGGCATCTAAACTTTCACAGCTTATATATACACTAACTGACTTATTCTATTCTGAACATAACATCTTTCTTTGGGGGGGGGAAGAAAAGGAATATTACTGTTCCTGCTAAAAATTTCTTCCGTCTTCTATACACCGGCTACACTTCCTCTGGGTTTTCTTTCTCCTTTTCCAAAGTCAAAAGAAAGCTCTTAGTAACATTCATTGATTAAAGTTTCATCCTCCTCAGGATTCTGAATAAAGGTAAATGATAGCCAGGGAGAGAAGAATTTAAGACCTTATGAAGGCAAATTCATTTAATCCAAATTCAGCAGTACTGCAATGCCTTTCAATATATCCTAATTTTCTTCACCTATTGATACTCTCTCACTAACTCTGTACCCAAATACTGTATATAGTCGAGTTCTGAGAAGTTTTCTTTGTCTATTAGATTTTTTTTAAAGGATTTAAAATTTATCATGCCCCTGAAAGCTTTCACATAAGACCTAGTTAATGTAAAAATTCACTTACTGAGGAATTACAATAATTGTATAATATATGCATATGTGCATAAATACATACACTTAAAAATATACATACACACAGATAAATCAGCAAAGTTACCCTTGCTCAAGATTAAGTATGCAGATTTGAACACATGCATGCACACACAGTGGGAACAGTGCATCTTTGTGGGTGAAATTTAGACATCAGCATTGAAAACCGGGATTTTAATAATATTAAGAGTTAGATTTAAACAGTTCAGAGTAAGGAAAATCAGTGTAGAGGTGGAAGGCTGCGATGGTGTTCAAGAAATAAAATGCACATTTTTGCATTGCTCAACAATGACCTCTCTCCAGATGATTAAGAGGCAACATTAATCAACTCCAGTAGGACACTTGGATAGATGGAGTGAAGGAGACAGAGTATGAGGCTGACTCAATGCTTAAGGATATTTAGATCAAGTGGAATGAAAGCAAGGGAACAGGGAGAATCATAGGTAATACTGCTTTTTCATCCACAGAGAAGAGAGATCCTATAGTAATGTTTGCCAAACTATGGCCCTGATTCACGAGATCACTAAAGTACATGCTTATCTTTAAGCATATGCTTACGTGCTTTGTTGAATCACGCTCCAAATGAACACCAGGATCTTATTTCCTCAACAAAATGAAGGATTTTTTTTTAAAGAATTTTTGAGAATTTTACTTGCCATTGTCACATACATCGCTTTTTTAAAATAGGCTTTGGACTAGTTTGTTTTGGATGGAAACCAGCAGATTCTGTAGATCTAAAAATCTTTTTACAGACTGTTTTGAAAAACTGGTGCAGTGCTATATTTGTTTTCAAGCCACATCCCAAAAGGATATTTTTAAAATATTGGTATGCAAATGTTATCTATTACTATTTCTTTAAAAAATTGCTACTCCACCTCTACCCCGATATAATGCTGTCCTCGGGAGCCAAAAAATCTTACTGCATTATAGGTGAAACCGCATTATATCAAACTTTCTTTGATCCGCCGGAGTGCACAGCCGTGCCCCCCCCGGAGTGCTGCTTTACCACGTTATATCCGAATTCATGTTCTATCAGGTCGCGTTATATCGGGGTAGAGATATCTATAGCACACTAATTATTGCATAGGGTTTGACAATTACTAAAATAAAATATAGAAACTTTTAAAATACATTTGCACTATAGAACATACTGGCTCTTTCCTGTCCCCAATTCTGGAAAGCAGATGTTTAAGTATTGCCCTGAATCAGGACCATAGGTAGATCTGCTTGTACAATGCCACGTTTAGAGTCTTTATGAAAACACCTCAGGAGGACATGCAGAAGAATGACGATGAATGTGTTTAAAGCAGCTGGTCACAACTTTAATACCTTTAATGTTAAAGGGGGGAGGGCTATTCCCCCTTGAACTACCAGGGCATTAATTGGGTCTAGTGAGGGGCTGACTTCCAGACCATACAACCAAGCCAGGAGGGTTGGCTTCCTCAGTTAAACCTCTTCTATTCAATTCATGATTCAACCCAATGCTGCATCCCATCACCCTCCCCGTGAGAAGAGGAGCTCAGTCTGCAAAAATTTAAGATCTCTTTTCAATCTACAGCTAACAGGGTCCACCAGTCACTCCTGGGTCCTGTGCTTAGATTTACTCCATGAACTGACTCACAGGAGCTGGGTTTATCAATACTCTTATCGATACTGGCTACAAGTTGTGACATTACTTATTGAGATTATTATCCCTTACTCATTTTTTTTTAAAAAACACACGATGCCTCATATTTTTATTATCCCCACATGCCAGCCCTCCAGGATACTGTGGGGAAGTGAAAACACACTGGACACCCTACCAATCCTGCCAGACAGAAAAAGTCCTTTCTGGTACCAAAGGTTGAGTAAGTTAGACATATAGCCAGTGTGGAAACCCAGCTCTGACAGCTACACCACCTATAGGGCAGCTTTGAGCAGCAAAAATGGCTGCTGTATGCCCAGGAATGCTTAAACACATGGAAATTGGCTGGGGATGGGGAAGGGAGGAGAGGGTTACTGGAGCCAATTTGCTTTCTCTATCCCTCACTTCAGATTTGGCCACTGGGTGACGAGGGTGGGTGGAACTATACTCACTTCACCGCAGTCCCACTGAACATACATTCCCCACAGGTATTCTGGGCAAAGGAAGAGGAAGGGGGTGGCGGGTTCAAAGGGAACACTCAGCTGCTAACCGGAATGTCGAAGGTGGCCATTCCCTGCCTCTCTGATCAAAAATCCCTCTTCCCACACTAAGACAGGAAGGGATAGTAGATGGAATCTTTGGACTCTGCTGAATAATAAGAATTTAGGGAGGGATTCAGGTGTATTTTTAAAGCACCTAGGACACATCTGGCACTAAATAATACTGTACCTAAATTCTTAGACCATAAAGAGCTTGTGTTTATCAAAGTTCATGTGAAATGTTTGTTAAAATAAAGTTACTGTTCATGTGTATTAGCCACTTTCAAATAAAATAATTCTATGTTTTAAAATAGATTTTTCTAACCCACTGGCAAAGAATTTACGTTCCTGATAAATTGAAATTTTGTAGGCAGTTAAACAAGCAAAACCCTTTTTTTGATTGTACAAGTATCAAAATGCATCCGAGGAAAATATTTCACTCCCATTATTTGAAAATAAACTTAATTTCACCAAAATATTTATGAACACTCTCTTTGGCGGAGATCATGTGCCAAGTTTCTGCCCACAGCAAAGTGCTAATGCCAAATTACAACCCAGTAAATGAGGGTGTACAACTGAAATCTTGACAGTTTTTCAACTACACTGGTTTTAGCATGCAATATGACACTATAAACCTGAAATTCAGAGTCTGACATAATATTTTATATTAGCCTATTTTGCAATTTTCATTACAGGAATGGTACTTCCAACTTGCAGTTTGAGCAGTTTCAGACCAATGTTGGCCTTTAATATACATTGTTATTGCCTAACAGGTGGTTAACACTGGTATTCAGCGATTATTAATGGGACAGCTCACTTAAAATGTCCCAAATACTTTTCACAGACTATCTGAAGCAGTACATTGTCGTCATTATTGGGCATGATTTATGGATACGTAAAATACTTCTATATTACAGGTTTGACACTGCTGTAATCAACACAAAATGCACCAATTTTGTTGTCCAAGAGAATGACTGCACCGCAACTAAAAGTGGGGCAAAAGTTGTCTGGGCTTACCCAAAGAAGGCAGCTCTGCTTTGTGGTGGTTTTGGGGGGAGGGAGGAAGGTCAGAAACTGCTGCAAAAGGTGCTTTGCAGCGGTGACTCACCCCGCCCCCCTTTCCCACAGGAATGTGCATAAAGGTACGAAACCTGGGTGGGGCAAGTCTCTATGTCCAAGCAGCAAGGAAGCCAACACCCACCCTCCCTCCCCTAGTGGAGGCAAATTGGAGGCTGGGTTAGGACCTGCTGTGAGCATTACGCTAGTCACCCCTTTTAAATTTTTTCCACACCATCAGAATTGGCTTCGGTGGAGTGTGTTTTTTTTCGCCTTCCTCACAGCAGGTGTGAGGATGGACCTTTTCTGGTCAATAGAAAAGGTGGTAGGCCATATGTTGCAACTTATTTTGTAATACTGGGTGGATGTTCAGTGCAGGTACTCCATAGGGAGGGCAGCCAGTGACCAGATACATGGCCTGGTAAAGGACTTAAAAGGAGGTCCTGGATAAAGGAACAGAACGGGGGAGGGGGTTCGAGGACTCCTATGACTGGCACGGCAGGAAGCCAACCCCCTCTGTTCTCATAGCCCTCCTAAACCCTCTCACGAGGCTGGTGGATGGTAAGGTCCAAGCCATGGGTTGGCTGGGGGACCTGGATGGAAACAAAGGGGGGCTGGTGAAAGCCCCGGAAAATTGAATAAGCATGGATTAAACAAAGGGATGCTGGTGAAAGCCATGGAGAATTGATTTAAATAAGAATGGATTTGCATGCACTGTACACTTTATCTGCCGGGTAGTCCCAGACATCTATATAATAAAGTTGCGGCCTGATTAAAACCCATAACAAGTCTCCTGTCCTTCTTGCGGTATACCCAGACAACTGTTTAGCATTTAACCTCTTTTATTGTTAATGCTGAGAGAACAACTCAGTAGGGGCCCTATCTGACTCCAGTTAAAGTTAGCAGAAAAGTGCTATTGACTTTAATAGGAGCGGTATCAGGTTCTAGAATACCAGGCAATGCATACTCTCACACACATAGCTGGCAGTGCTCTTACGCAAAGAATAATCTGTTAGTTCAATAAGAAAAGAAAGTCAGATACTTTTATTCTTGCCCTGAAGTTCTGTAAAGAGTCAACTTCTTTGCCGGTCAGTCTTAATCAAAATGCCTATTATATTTATGTTCATGGCACCAAAGTGGTAGCCTAACAGTAGGGTTGGCAGTCAGAGGCCCTTGTGGGAACTAATTAAACCTCAGATTGCTGAGCCAGTTTCAAACAGCTTTGCACTGAAAGATTAATTAGATAACTGTCTATTTCCACAAATATAACAAGGAAGATGGTAACATACACTCACATAAAACCATGGACATTATTTAGGCTCAAAATGCCCACCCTATTCTCATGTGTCAGGACAGAACTCACTCACAATAAAAAAAATAATTTAAATTTATATAAGGTCTGTATCCACATATGCTATTTCTCTCACACTAAGAATGAATATGCAAATAGCACCCCAATATACCACAGTCATTTCATCTTTATGAGACTTTAAATGCTTTCATGTTAGTGTTTCTGAGGTATTATTTCCTCGGTATAAATTTTAAACAATAAAATAAAATATGCTGTGTGGTCTGCTGGCGTGGTAAATTTTTGAACAACTTAATCCAAGTAAGCAGTATAGCTTAAGCAACAGTCAGTTGCTCTTATGGGAATGAATGATTTGGTTCATAGTTTTCATTAGGACTAAATCTAGCCATTTTTTGAAGCATCTGATGCAGCTAAGATTAACAGGACATTGGCAGTTACGGGCAGGTGTGTCCTGTCCAACAGCAATCCTCCCAGCACAGGTCTCCTCACTACCAGGGCCGGCTCTAGGTTTTTTGCCGCCCCAAGCAAAAAAAATTTTGGCTGCCCCCCGTCCCAGCCCTGGACTCCTCGCCGCACCTCCCTGCCACCCCAGCACTGGGCTCCTCGCCGCACCCCCCTGGGCTCTCACCCCCCCGACCTGCACCTCCCTGCTGCCCCAGCCCTGGGCTCTCACCCCCCCCACGCACACCCTGCCGCCCCAGCTCTGGGCTCCCCCCTCCCCCCAC
>NW_020694174.1:0-7046 GCF_002925995.2 Terrapene triunguis
CAGTGTAGACATACACAAAGGGATTAGTTAGGAGAAAGGACTAGAAACATATATAGGAAACAAAGGAGAGGAAGAAACTGTTCAGAGCTTTGTAAGGGAGAAGTGTAAAAAGCATGAATTTGAGATGGTAAAATACAGAATGTTAATGATGGGATTTTTGTTTGAATGCGGACAAAGAACAAAAGATAGAAGAATGTTTTTAATACCAATATTTTGGACAACTGGAGCTTGTGAATGAATACTTCTTAATCTATTTCTAAAACAATGCTAAAGATGCTGTATTAAGTACTGAAATATTTGTGAGTAAGAAAGCATATTTACCTGGTTGATGTGATAAATGTACACAGATTTTCTCTCTTTTTTTTTGTTTGGAAAGTGCGTGGCGGCCACAAAATGCTAGGCACTTTCCATACATAAAAGCCTGGTCTCTAGTCTGAAGAGGTTACATTCTAAAGAAAGAAAGAATGAGAGTAGGGGAAAGCAGAATAAACAAACTCCAAAGGTAGATAACAACGGGTGACATTCAGATAATAAAATGGTCTCACCGTGCCATTACTTGGTTTTTTTAGACTACGTATATTAAAAATACACAGAGGAATATTCAAAGCCACAAGGGAAGTTAGACACCCAACTTCGCATAGTGCTTTTAATAATCCCCCCCACAATACCTGGATCCAGCAGGATCCAAGCATGGAGGGGCTTAGTGTGGAGGGATCCAGGTGTGGGGTGAGAGGGTTTTGAGTGGTGCAATGTGATTGCAGGTGGCTTGGTGGGGGGAATGGGACGCTGCAGGAGGGCCCAGCTGAAGGTAGTTGAGGCTCAGCAGTGGGAGTCTGGTGGGCTCAGCAGGCGGGTCCAGGTACTGGGGGAATGGGGCTTGATGGGATAGGGGTCTGTGTGCAGCTGGTTGGGGCTCAGTGGGGCAGGGGGCTCATCCAGGTGGTCCAGGTGTAGAATGGGTCGGGCTCATCGGGGTGAGGGCTCAAGTTGGGGAGGGCTCACTGGGGAGTGGTCTGGGTGCAGGGGTGGGGGTCTGGATGCAGGGTGGAGGGTCTCGTTGAGGCTCTGGGTGCAAACGGGTTCTGGATGCAGGGGGGGAGGCTTGACTGGGGGGGGGGGGGTGGGGTGGGGATGGCGGGGTCTGGATGCACAGGTGTTGGGCGGATGGGGGAGCAGCTCCCCATACAGTGACCCCTCCCCAAGCGGCTGACGAGCCATGGGGGAAGGAAGGGAGGGCATGGAGCTTCCTGCAGCTGGGGCAGGTTTCTGGGGATGGATCTGACCTGGCGCCCGGTGTGGCCGTTCCTTGGAGGAGGGGGGAGAGGAGGAAGAGGAGAAAGACCTTGATAAGTATCCTTGGGCCCACTGGGGACCAGCACTCTCTCTCAGCATTAGGTTCATAAGGGTCAGGGTGACCCCCCAAGCTCAAGTGGATGTGGCAGGCTCCAACGAGCCAAAGACTTGGAGATGGCTCCCAGTGAGCCTCTTAATGCTTGCTGGGACTCATCCCCCCTGCAGACCTCAGAAAGTCAACAGGAAGGGAGAAATACCATTACGGATGTTAGCCCCTCTTCTCAGCCATCTGCAGATCTCTTAAGTTATGCATGAGCAGGGTACTCATCATTACAAATCCCAGGAGAGCCTCAGGAAGACAGGACTGGATAAGAACTGGGTGCTTTGGGGAAGAGATAAGGGAAGCATAATCCCCCTTCTATCAGGCCTCCTGAGGAGGCCCCACTAAGCCTTAAGAAATTTGTCAGTTTCCCATGCGAGCCTCGGAGTGAATCTCTGTCGAGGGGAATCTCATGTCTCCTGTCTGGTGTTCATGAAACATTTCCGAGGTGTCTTTCTACAAGGATAACAACTAGATTCATTTTAAAAAATTGTAAACTTAGTATATGTTATCAAAGCACTCTTGCAAATCTAAACTCAGGCTCTCTAGTGTCATTACCAAAGAAAATGTTAACTTCAGTAATTTGACTTTAATCAACTAAATTTAGGTCCTAAGCACTATAACTGTTAGAAGAATCCAATAAAGTGGATTTCATCTCTCCTTTGTTTTCACTTCAAAGTAGCAGAAAAAGTTAAACTTTCTGAACTGTTTTTCAGCTCTATTTTTAGGTGTTGTAGCTCAGGAAACCTTTGTCTGAGCCATTTACTTTTTTCCAGGAACAATTCAGCCAAGTCCTAGATCCAGCCTTCCAATATAGGGTTTGTTTGTTTGTAGAGTTTAGAATGGGTAGTGAGCTTGTATGGAAGCCCAGCTGCAACCTTAACAATGAAGCAAATGCCTTCAATCCATAATAAAGACAGTATATATGTAGTAGTGTTCCGTTTGCTGGTGGTTGTTTCTTTCCTTACGTTCTTTAAGTCATACAGTCAAAAAGATTTGTGTTTAAAATGGACTGAAGAACGAGACTGTTTTGCATAGGGATTTAAAAGTGAATGTAGGATCAGGAATTCAAAGTTTCCTGTGTACCGTCCTGCATATTTAAAAAGTTAACCAAGCATGAAAATCCCACAAAATTCCTCAACTGTCTGATGGCTCATGTATTTATGCATATTAATACTTCTATAGCAGTACAAAGGTCACAGCGCAATAAATGTATAAGAAAGAAAGAAGAGTAATAATACCTGGACTCAAATAGGACCTTTCATTGAGGCTCTCAGAGCCCTTCACAAAAGGTGATTATCAACCATATTTTCAATAGAAATGGAGATAGAAAGAGAAGAGTGTTTTTGTTTTTAAAAGTAAGAGGTTACTAGGGTTTCTTCTTCCACCCCTGAACTTATCTTTCCTCTCCCTATTCTACAGGATGCCAAAAATTTTATTCGCTCCAAAATAAGTAGGGTCCTGTTTCTTTCCTACACCCCATCTCACACATACTCTCCCCATTAGTTCACAAACTTCAAAGCTGTTTCCTCCAGTCAGTTACTGCACTCCTAGGGCTATGTCTACACTACAAATGCTCTAGCAACACAAATGCTTCCTACATCTACAGAAGTGTTTTTTCTGTAGTTCAATGCAGTTAATCATCAAAGTTCAACATCTTTATTAATGATCTGGATGATGGGATTAATTGCACCCTCAGCAAGTTCGCAGATGACACTAAGCTGGGGGAGAGGTAGATATGCTGGAGGGTAGGGATAGGGTCCAGAGTGACCTAGACAAACTGGAGGATTGGGCCAAAAGAATCTGATGAGGTTCAACAAGGACAAGTGCAGAGTCCTGCATTTAGGAAAGAAGAATCCCATGCACCGCTACAGGCTGGGGACCGAATGGCTAAGCAGCAGTTCTGCAGAAAAGGACCTGGGGATTAAAGTGGATGAGAAGCTGGATACGAGTCAGCAGTGTGCCCTTGTTGCCAAGAAGGCCAATGGCATATTGGGCTGTATTAGTAGGAGCATTGCTAGCAGATCGAGGGAAGTGATTATTCCCCTCTATTTGGCACTGGTGAGGCCACACCTGGAGTATTGCGTCCAGTTTTGGTCCCCACAATACAGAAGGGATGTGGACAAATTGGAGAGAGTCCAGCGGAGAGTAATGAAAATTATTAGGGGGCTGGGGCACATGACTTACGAGGCGAAGCTAAAGGAACTGAGGTTATTTAGTCTGCAGAAGAGAAGAGTGAGGGGGGATTTGATAGCAGCCTTCAAGTACCTGAAGGAGGGCTCCAAAGAGGTTGGAGCTAGGCTGTTCTCAGTGGTGGCAGGTGACAGAACAAGAAGCAATGGTCTCAACTTGCAGTGGGGGAGGTCTAGGTTGGATATTAGGAAACATTATTTCACTAGGAGGGTGGTGAAGCACTGGAATGGGTTACCTAGGGAAGTGGTAGAATCTCCATCCCTAGAGGTTTTTAAGGCCCAGCTTGACAAAGCCCTGGCTTTGAGCAGGGGATTGGACTAGACGACCTCCTAAGGTCTCTTCCCTAATATTCTATTATTCTAAGCCACCTCTCTTGAAACGTAATAACTAGGTCAACAGAAGAATTCTTCCAACAATCTAACTGCATCTATAGTGGGGGTTAGGTGGACCTAAATATGGTGCAAAATTTTTCACATTCCCCATGACATGGCTAGGCCAATCTAATTTTTAAGTGTAGACCAGGCCCTAGTTTCACTTTAGAGGAGTGCATGTTTTCTTGGGACCAACAGGATAGAAGATCTCACCCTTTCTGATTTAGACCAGTGGTTTTCAAACTGTGGGTCGCGACCCAGTACTGGGTCATGGAATGTAAGGCACTGGGTTGTGGTGGCTCTGGTCAGCACCGCTGACTGGGTTGTTAAAAATTCCACTGGCAGTGTGGTCCGGCTAAGGCAGGCTAGTCCCTACCTGTTCCAACACCGTGCTGCGCCCCATAAGCAGCCAGCAGCAGGTCCGGCTCCTAGGTGGGGGGGCCACGGGGCTCCGTGCACTGCCCCTGCCCCGAGCACTGGCTTTGCACTCCTATTGGCTGTTTCCTGGCCAATGGGAGCTGAGAGGGTGGTGCCTGCAGGCGAGAGCTGCAAGGAGCCGTTTGTGCATCTCTGCCTAGGAGCTGGACCTGCTGCTGGCCGCTTCCGGGACACAGCGCAGTCCACGGTGCCAGGACAGGTGGGAAGTCTGCCTCTGTACCCCGGCTGCACCACTGACCAGGATGCAACCAAGGTAAGCCCACGTCCCAATCCCCTGAGCCCCCCCCAAATCCAGAACCCCTTCCTATACCCCAAACATCTCATCCCCAGCCCCACCCCAGAGCCTGCACACCCCCAGCCTAAAGCCCTGACCCCCTCCCACACCCCAACCCCCTGCCCCAGCAGCAACTCCTGCCATGAATGGCAAGTCCCGCAGTAGGGGATGGCACCCGGCCGCCAGACTTAGGACTCTATAAAATAGGCCCGGCAGATGACCTGGATGCCTTCCTCGGTACATTCGAGCAGATAGCCAGGCCCAGAATTATGAGACTGTGAGGGTGGCCATCCTAGACCGGGTGGGCCTGTCTGCAGAAAAATACCACCAAAAGTTCTGCTCGGCCCAATGGACAGGCATTCACCCAGAGACTGATGGACTGGGCCACCCACTGGCTGAGGCCCGAGATGCAAACGGTGGGGAAGATAATGGACGCCCTCATCCTAGAACAATTGCTAGAAGGCCTCCCCGAGAATATCCGAGTCTGAGTCAGGCGACATCAGCCAAGTACGGCTGATGCAGCAGTCAAGCTAACCGAGGACTACACAGAGGCACATGTTCCCCGAAGGGAGGACCGACCCCATAAAGACAGAGTTGGAGAAGAAGCTGCGGGAACCCCTTCCTGGTAAAGGCCCGGAAAGGAAGGAGGAACCCCGAGGAGCTCCCAGTAGAGCCGGCGTGATTGCTTGCTGGCAGTGCGAGCGGCCAGGACACAATAAGTGGGACTGCCCAGATATGGAATGTAGGTGGGCTGAATTTTGAGGATGGACTAATGCTGGAGGACGGACAAGGGGGCAGAGGCTGTCCACCTTCCCGGTGAGGGAAGGAAACCACATAGGGGCCTGATGGATACAGCTTCAGCGCTTGCTCATCCAGAAGAAGCTGATAAAACTGCACTGGATAATTCCAGATCCACAGATGGCCCTGGAATGTTTTCACCGGGACAGGAGATACTGCCTGGTGACCTAGGTGCCCCTTGAAGTGCGGGTCAGCTTTAAATGGAAGTGGGCTGGAGTAGTAGGGGGACTATCGCTCCCCGTTGTGTTAGGTACGGACTGCCCCCCCCGAGGAAAAATGAAAGGTTCCCCGAGAAAGGGGGCAGGGACCCCTAAACTAAGAAGCCCCAGGGAGGAAGAGGAGCAAGGTCCTCAGGGTAATGAACATAAGAACCCTAGACAACAGAGCCTGGGTAGGGTAGACAGAGGGGAAGGAGGTATGGGGGAGATGGCCAGCCAAAGCTCCTTATAGGGGAAAAAAGGGGCAACTGGAGCTCCCCGCAACACAGCTCCCAGGAGAAGAGACGGGGACCCCGCTTGGTAGCTTGGGCAAACCCAAGGCCCAGGGTGTCCAGCAGGAGGTCAGGATTGGCCTCGACCCCCTACCAGAAGAAAAGGGGATAAGGGATGCCCGCAGGGGTGCGACTGGTGTGAGGACCTGTGGGTGGCAGCAGAGCATGGGGATATTCACCCCCCGACCAGTGTACTTTTTGCAGGTGGGGGATGAAGGAACCCCCAGGAGACGACGCAGGTGATCACCCGAAAGAGGGGGAGAGACTTCCCCAGACGAACCCCACCGGAAGGAGGCGGAGAGGCCGACGAAGGACGAACATGGCGGTTCACAAGGGGGAAGCGTGTGACAGGGCTAGGAAACCCTGAGCCAGCCCTCTGTCATGCCAGCTCCAATCAGGAAAGGTGTGAGACTCTAATTTGTTATGGAAAAGAAACAAGGCAATTTCAGAATTTCATGTGTAAGTGGATGGAGTGAAAAAAGAAGAGGGAAAAGTCTTATCTGGAAACTCTTCCTTTACTCAGAAGACATTTACAACAGCAACTGAGGAAAGAGCTCCTTCTGGAGCCCATCAACACAACCAAGTATTAACAAAAAGAGAATAAACTTGAGACCATTGTAAGAGGTCACTTCCCTAGGGAGGGAAGGGATTCTGACCCAAGATGCATGGGGATCTGAACTCTTGCCCTCTGGGAAACAGCCCACTGATCTGCCAATAGATTGCTGAGCCTATTGAGTAAAACTGAGTAAGAAAATAATTTTCAGAAGATGGATTTTATTTAGATGACTAGTTTTCCTATATCAGAAAAGGACCTGCTTACTTATACTCAGTCTGTACAAATCTGTACTCACGCAGCCAGCCAATAATTCTTCTAGGCATATTGGTGTACTAAAGTCAAACAAAATTTATCATATCAAAGATTACTGTAGAGGAAGGAAAAACCTTTTGTGCAGCAATTTTAAGCACAGCGTCAACTAGAAAAAGTTTCAGAGGGGTAGTTGTGTTAGTCTGTATCAGCAGAAACAACAAGGAGTCCTTGTGGCACCTTAGAGACTAACAAATTTATTTGGGCATAAGCTTTCGTGGGCT
>NW_020694175.1:0-5202 GCF_002925995.2 Terrapene triunguis
GCAGCAGAGTCTGTCTGTCTATCATCTATTGCTCCACTGCTCTACCCAGCCCGAGACCCGTCTGTCCTCAGCACTTTCCGTCCATCCACCATCGGCTCTGTCCAGCCACCCACCTGTCCACAGACTCATCTGTCCATTCATCAATTCATCCTCAGCTCTCTCATCCACCCACCCATCTGTCTGTCCTTATCTCCATCTATCCACCCAACCATCCATCCATCCACCCTCAGCTCCGTCCATCCATCCATCTCTCCCGTCATCCATCCACCCTCAGCTTTGTCCATCCCTCTGTCCTCAGTTATTTGTCATTCCCTCCATCCATACTCAGTTCTGTCCGTTTATCCATGCATCCGCCGCTAACCTTAACCACCCATTCCCCTCCACACCCCGCTACCCACGAATCCCAGCCTGCAGCTCCGGGAAGCACACCACATTTCAAGGCAATGCAAGTAACTGTGCGTACATTAGAGCTCTTAGGAGAGTCAAGCTTTAAAGAGGAAGCTGGCCTAAACCTTAACGATGGTAGACCAGACAGTCCTCTAGAATAAACCTATCCATCCCCGTACAACCCCTGCACGTATTCCCCTATCTATCCATCCATCCCCATCCACCTCTTTCCCTATCCATCCATCTGCCCCCTAACTTCCCCCCCCTTTCTCCTTTTCCATCCATCCATCTAGCCATCCTCAGCTGTCTATGTATTCTGAGACAATCTCTCCATACCCCTATGGGAGGGGAGTGGGGGTGGGTGGGTTAGAGCGGGGGGGCTGGGAGTCCAGGACTCCTGGGTTCTATCTCCATTCCCCCCATAAATCTGAGCTTGTCTCACCAGCTGCTATGGAGGGGACGAGGAAGGTGATGAAGCAGATGATGCTAGGGGCCGGCAGCCGTCCCATGCTCTCCGCGGGCTGGGAGCCGCCCCAGGAGTCACAGACCGGGACTGTCGATCAGACGGGACTCAGGGTCAGCAAGTAATGGCTGCTCCGGAGCGAGCAGCCCGGGCGCGCGATGGAAACTCTTGTGGCTGGCGAGGGGGAGGCGCCTGCTCAGATACCAGGCAGCCAGGAGGTCACTGGGCCTGTGGGCAGGTGAGTGTGAAAGCGAAACTGACCAGGGGTGTTGCGTTCAGCAGCAGGACGGGTTCATTTCTGCATCCCCAGGGCCCTCGGCCTCTCTGACGCAGCCGCTGGCCGTAGGGCTGGGGTGCTCTGGTGGTGACGGTGTCCTTATCGCTCCGTGGGTCCCAGCCCCCTCTCACTGCCCCGAAATGATCCCCCAGTGGATCCCAGAGGGAGCTGCTGGCTCCAGGGACCACCAGAGGAGATCTGCTATCCCAGGGGCAGCTGGGAACTAGGTGTCAGTGACAGGATCATCGGGGGGTTTCCATCGTCAGGGCAGAGATTGGTGCTCGGGAAGAGCTGGAGGTGACAGGAGTGCAGAGGGAAAACAGGGTGTGAGGGATGGAGAGAGAGAGAGCGAATTACAGGGAGGACACAGAGCTATAGCCAAATAGAGAGTGTATTACAGATGGATGGATAGATGCAGGGCCTTACCTGGTGAGGCCACACCTGGAGTACTGTGTCCAGTTTTGGGCCCCCCACTACAGAAAGGATGTGGACAAATTGGAGAGAGTCCAGCGGAGGGCAATGAAAATGATTAAGGGGCTGGGGCACTTGACTTACAAGGAGAGGCTGAGGGAACTGGGGTTATTTAGTCTGCAGAAGAGACGAGTGAGGGGGGATTTGATAGCTGCTTTCAACTACCTGAAGGGGGGTTCCAAAGAGGATGGAGCTCGGCTGTTCTCAGTGGTGGCAGATGACAGAACAAGGAGCAATGGTCTCAAGTTGCAGTGGGGGAGGTCTAGGTTGCATATTAGGAAACACTCTTCCACTAGGAGGGTGGTGAAGCACTGGAATAGGTTACCTAGGGAGGTGGTGGAATCTCCATCCTTAGAGGTTTTTAAGGCCCAGCTTGACAAAGCCCTGGCTGGGATGATTTAGTTGGGGTTGGTCCTGCTTTGAGCAGGGGATTGGACTAGATGACCTCCTGAGGTCTCTTCCAACCCTAATATTCTATGATTCTAGCTACAGACTGATCCATGGATGGACGGACAGAGGGCCCTACCACAGACAGATGGACAGAGTGAAGGATGGATGGACGGATGGATGGGTGGATGCAGACAGGGCCTTCTCCACAGACAGATGGACAGGATGAATTACTGACAGACAGACCAAAGGCACTGAGGATGGATTGATCCATCCATCCTGCCCCATTCCACCCTCTTCCATCCACCTCCTCCCGCCAGTAAAACACACGGGGCCAAACCCACCTACCTTATAGACAGACCAGCTGTCCCTGTGCTGCCTCCCAAGGCAGACGGGGAGGCCTGCTCCTGATTCACAGGCCACCCCAGCTTTGAGTAGAGGGGAATCCCCCACAGCTGTGGGCGGTCTGGGGTCCAGGACACAAGGAGGAGCGGGGCTGATCCATGCCAGCAGGGGGCGCACATGCTCACAGACACGTACACAGGCCCCTGTTACGTTTAATAGCACAGACACACACCTAACTCTCCTCCCCCCCTTATCCGGCCCATCTCAGAGGTGCTGACCACAAACGCTTCCACCGGCCCTCGTAGGCTGACGCTTCCGGAGGATGCTGAGGCTGAGCTGAGCGGGCCCTGCGGAGCCGCCCAGAGAGCAGGGACATGGAGCCGCTGCAAGCCCTGAGCCCCGTCCTCTGCATTGTCCTCCTCATCCCCACCTGGGCAGCAGGTAAGTCAGCAAATCTTGGCTAGCTAACCTGGGGGTTGGTCTGTCTACTCCCCCAGGTCAATCTGTCCATCCCTCCCCGTCCCCACAGCCATATCTAGCCATCCCCATACATCCCCATCTAGCTCATCTAATCCATCCATCCTTCTTCTGCAGTATCCCTCCAGCTTTCTGTTATCTATCCATCCACCCATCCTTCCCTCTATCTATCCATCCTTCTGTTAGCTCTCCATCCATCCTTCCCTCGACCGTATCTGCCCCTCCATCCTTCCCCCCACAGTATCTGTCCCTCCCTCCCTCCTCAAGACGTCTCTAATCTCTCGCCCCCCACACAAATCTTTAGCAGGCTGCAAACAGAAAATGTGGAGCAGGGTAAACTAGACTGGATTTAACATCGGATTAGCCAACCCAGGGCTGCTGTGCAGACTGGGATCATTCATTTCCTTACTGAATGTCTCACGACTGGAGAGTGCGCGTTAGGAGATCCCACTCTGTGCTGATCTACCCAGAATACAACATGTTACAGCCCCCAGCTCTTCTAGTTCAAGCTGTAGCAACTTGCGCTTTTAGATGTTGAGGTCCCCAGTTCAATCTGCAGCATGTTAGCCAAGGTGGCGGCCATCAGAAATGCACTAAACCCTTCTCATGGACTTTAAAGCCAAAAGGTACCTTCACGATTCCCTACTCTGACCTCCTGCACATAGCAAGCTACAGAACCTCACCCACTCACTCCTGTTTTTTCATTCAAATGAAGCTGTCGCAGAAATTCCAGTTGGTTGCAAGAGAGCGCCGAACCCAAATGTGGGAGCATCCAGCCAGGAACCAGGTGAGTTTCCTGCGCAATTCAGGGACATGGCTCTTGATAAGGTGAACACATTACTGGATTTATCCAGGCATCTAGGATTGCAGATCTTCCCTGGAGATAGATAAATCGATGTTGATCTAGGGAACGAGGGACAAAAATGGAGAACAGATGTGAATTAAGAGACATGGGTCTAGGAATGAAAGGTTGGATGGACGGCTCTAGGACTGGAGAATGGCTGGATGGGTCTATGGCTGGATGGATCTATAGATGGATAGAGCTAGGATGGATAATGGATGGATGGATCTAGGGTCAGAGGATGGATGGATGAATCAAGGAGAATCCAGGAACAGAGAGAGACACTGCTACTAAACTAGCGAGAGGTGAAAGTTTAGCTCTACACACAGGAACACAGCGGCTGACGCTCTCTCTAAAGGCCAGGACAGGTCTGTCCTGCCGCACGGTGCTGCCCGGTGTATGATGCGGGTTCTCTCTCTTCCCTAGCTGGTCTTGGAGTTTCCCAGGAGCCCATGTCCCTCAACACAACAGCCGGGGATAACGTGACCCTGAGCTGCTCCTTCCAGAGCAGAAATGGCAGTAGAGCCAAGGTGCTTTGGTTCAGGGGATCTGGAGAAGACGTGGTGCTGGATGCTAACTACCCCTTCTACCGGGGGCGGCTCCGTGTGTCCAGTCTGGATGAGATCAGAAAGGGGAACGCGATGCTGACCCTGTCTAAACTGGACAAGAGAGACTCTGGCCTCTATCAGTGCTGCATCGAAATCCAGAATGAGACGACAGGGATGGGAGGAGGCACAGATCTAAGAGTGATGAGGAGAAACCAGAGTGTGACTGGTAAGAGTCGGGGGGGGGGGGGGGGGGGACATGGGGGGCCCGTCCCCCCTAGGAGACACTGGTGCCAATCCGGCTCCAAGGTGGGGGCCGGGCTGGCTCTGGGAGCAGGGAATGGGAGATGAGGCTGGCTCCAAGCAGGAGTGGAGATCAGGAATATCTGACCGACGCTCATGCTGTGGGGGGTGGGGTGGGGGTGGGTCAGGTTTATATTAAACAATCTCCCGGCCGATTCGAGGCGGCTTTTCTGCCGAGTTGTCACTGGCTGCAGCTCTGGTGTGTCTCACATCCTGTCAGTGCCTCGGGGTGAGAGAGGTGGTCAGAAACCCAGAGAGCCACAGTGTGCCCAGAGATGTCTCTCTCTCTCTCTCAATTTGTTCTCTCGCTATTGGCCCGGGCTGGCTCTGAGCTCTTTGCCCTGCTGCAAGTGAGGTTATGACCCGGCCCTGCTGAGTCACTGTGGGAAGATCAGACTCATAGTGGCAGCTGCGAAGGGCTTTGCAATAGGCGCCGGTGGAGACTGGGGGAGTTTTCTTGCAGTGTTTGTTGAAGAGGAAGTTGGTTGCTTAATGCAGGGATGAGTGAGGGGCACACAACCCCAGAGCCAGAGACACAGAGAAGCACATGCAGGTCCAGAAATCAGCCACCCACAGCCCCATAGACACGCAGCCGCAGACCCAGAGAGAGACCAGAACGGCCCCATGACCCACACAGCACCACCACGCTCTCTGCTGCGCCAGTCACTTGAGATTCTCTCCCCTTGGTCCCATGTATGAATGGAGG
>NW_020694176.1:0-1788 GCF_002925995.2 Terrapene triunguis
TGCCTACTCTGACTAGGTATGCAGCAAGTATCCTTTGTATAAAACAACAACAAAAAATAAAGGTGATTCTGTTTTCCTGCAGTCAGCAAAAAAATTGTAAAAAAAAAAAAAAAAGGGGGGGGGGAGGGGGTGGGGCATTTTTAAGCAATAATCTGTCCCCACCAAGAGGCTGGGAAATGTTTATTTTGTTTTCTGACACTTTATGGGCAAGCCAGTGGAAGAACAACCCAGAACACCATGGGTCTACTGTCACAACAAAAAATTGTGTTCTGTGTTTGTGTTGTTTTTCTTGTTATTACTGTTATTTTGGTGGATATTGTAAATTCTTCAGGCCTTTTTAATTAGATATGTCATGCTGCCCATTTTGGGACCAAGGGAAAATATACCCTAATTAAACTTCTTCCACTCCTTACTCCGCCACCTCCCTCCAAATGGTCTGTGACACACCCATCCCCATGGTGGTCTACCTCCATCCAGAGACTTGTGGTTCTTAATGCAACTGGTTTACAAATGACTATCACTCTGTTCCCCACTGACTGGTATCTCAATACAACATTTGCTAACTGTTCTCAGTTTACCAAAGTAAGTGGAAGAATGTTGCTATGAGTAATTTCACACTCATTTAAATTGGATGGATGGGAATTAAACAAGAACATCTGAAAATGGCGAGCCCTCACAAACTACCTCAGGGAAGGTTGAAACTTGTTGCAGGAAGCTGACTCAGCAGCTCAAATTCAATGCTTGGAACATGCCCTGGGGCTACTGGATGGGGGGGGGGGGGGATTATTACAGGGATTTGTGCTTAGCTCAACCGACCATTTGTTGGGAAATGTTATTCTAACCCTCAAGAATATTACAGAATCCCTTATAAGTAAATTGGTGAACAGGGTAAAGACTATTTTGTGGGGAGAAGCATGTAGCCAATCATCTTGTAAATCTCTTGCAAAATGCCCGCCAGGGTTTATGGCCATCTGAGTTGAAGGGGACCAATGTAGCAAATCAATTAAAGGTGTATTGGCCCTTTAGAACCACCTGGGAGACAATTTTGGAGGAATGTACACTGAACAGTACCTTTACTGTTAGAGGCTGAAGGAAAATGGACCTCAGCCACCCTTTTACAGACAGGGTTTGGGGGTGGGTGCAAATGGAAATGGTCCCAAGAACCCATATGGCAAGCAGTAATAACAAATAATGACACACTGTTTCTAATGGGATCCAAGGTATACTACCCATACACGGGTCTTGCGTGGGTGGGACAGGGAAATACCTGGAAGGGATGGCCCCAGGAACCGCCGCCCCTACAGTGTTTAGAACCTGTACCACCTCAGCATTGGGAAATAAAATTTGTTGGGAGAAATCAGCCGTGCTTAATGGCCAGGTTTTGGAGGGTGAAAGGTGTGTGGAGTGGATGGAATTTGGATCAGGAAACTTATCCTTGCAGCTGGGAAACTCCACTTACCAGATTCATATATCAGCTATGCATCAGCTTAATGTAACTGGACACCCAACGATACCTACTAACTGGACTATGGAACCCACCTAAATGAACTGCGACCATGTGATACAGCTACTCCGGGAGCTCCAGGTGGAGCATCGCTGAACACTGATTTTGGAAGCCAAGGGCCTTTGAAGAATGAATGCCTTCCAACTGGCTACTAAACTGCCTGCTGATTGTGCCTGGACTAATGTTGCCTGTGCCCTTCAAACAGGCCTAACGAACACTCATTCACTTCTTGGTCACCTTACTCATGTTGTAGGAATGTTATTCCTATTAATTGTAATATTGAT
>NW_020694177.1:0-9169 GCF_002925995.2 Terrapene triunguis
TTCGCCCCCTACTCTTCCCCCTCCCCTGCTTCCCGCGAATCAAATGTTCGGAGAACGGAGTGGTCTCTAGTAGTCAAAGACCATTCTTCCCCGTCCCCTCCAGTCTATGTCTGTCCTATTGCTGTCTAACCTGCCCCAGCTCCTCATCTGATTTCAACTGCCCCCCACTACCACTCTGGATTCCTTGTCCCAGTTTCCTGGTCCTGTCTCACTCTCCTCTCTCCCCGCCCCCATCCCTCAGATGGGATGTTCGTTCCAGATTGGCAAAATTATAACGCTTCCCAACATGTCAACACTTCCCATTCTAAATTTTCGGTTGCTTAACTATAGGCTAGTTCTGCCCACAACAAAGCATATTCAGAACTTCTGATTAAAGGGATTATAAGTGTAGCAACCTCCATCATAGCTAGTCACCAAAGATTGAACCTGAGCCATCCAGACTTAAAAGCATGAGCTTCTACTACTTGAGTTCAAGATATAACTCCCTGTAGCTATACAGTTATCCTCTAAAAATCCACCAGAGGAGGGCACAAAACACATGTTGGACAGTGAATTACAGAAGTGCCAAATATTATTATTAGACCTGCAATACTTTTCACAATGAACATCAGCAGGGGATAAACTGGGAGTTTAAGAATATTTGGAAAACAATTTTAGAATAACATTCAGTGCTGTGGTTTAAAAGAAAAAAAACCTGTTAAAACTCATAACTTAGCAGCATTCAGTGTTTGAAAAAAAACAACTTCCAGGAGGGATACAAGTTAAGAATGTTGAAACAGGAAGATGTTGTGCTTAGTTACCACTTGGGCAAGGTGGCGTGCTATGTAATACTTGCAAGATTTCACTGTAATGTTTTACAATATATAGCAGCGCAATGCTGATTCCATTGATATTGTTGAGCAATTCATGCTGATTTTATTTCAGCCCACATCTTAATAGTTTTGAATACTATAGATCACAATTTTCAGCTCAGTTGGTCTGAACATGCAGAGCTTTAAAATTGCTATGCTCTAAACTGTATATTAACTACAATTTTATAAACCTGCATGTCAGAGAACTGTGTGCCACTACTACTAGATAGTGGCACAAGGCAATTCAGTGTGAATCACAGAAATGTAGGACTGGAAGGGACATCAACAGGTCATCTAGTCAAACCCCTGCACTGAGGCAGGACTGAGTAATAACAACTAGACCATCCTTGATAGGTGTTTGTCTAACCTCTTAAAAAACTCCAATGACTGCTATTCCATAACCTCTCTAGGTAATTTGTCCAGTGCTTAACTATCTTTACAGTTAGGAAGTTTTTCCTAATGTCTAACCTAAATCTCCCTTGCTACAATTTAAGCCCATTGCTTCTTTTTCATGCATGTCCTGAGTGGGACGGGGGTGGGTCCAGGCAGTGGGATTGGGGGGAGGGAGGTCGAGGGAGTCGGTGGGTGTGTGGGGATGGACCAGGGGAAGCAGGGTGGAGGAACTGAGAGGGACAGGACTGGGACTGGGGGACCTGAGGGGGATGGGACAGGACTGGGATGGGGGGAGTAGGGTAGGGGCTGAGGGGAGCATGAATGGGACAGGGTAGAGAGAGCTGTGTAGAGTGGGGTGGGGCGGGGCGGGGGAGACAATGGGCTGGGCTGGGGAGGGTTGGGGAGAGGGACAGGGTCTGGAGGGGATGAGACAGAGGGGAGCAGGACTGGAATGGGGGGAAGTTGAGGGGGTGGGACAGCCGGGGGAGCGATGGGGGTGGGATGACGGGGGAGGCTGAAGAAGAGATTTGGGGTAGGGCAAGGCTGAGGGCAGTGGGTTGCGGGGAGCAGGGGGACTGTGGGGGAGGCTGTTGGAATGGGGGCAGGGACTGAGGGCAGTGGGTTTGGGGTGGGAGGTACAGGGGGAACAGGGTCAGGGTGGGGGCTGAGGGCAGTGGGTCGGGTGAAATGATCGGGGGGGGGGCGGGGGGGGGGGGGGGGGGGACCGGGGCAGGGTGGGGCCCGAGGGCAGTGGGTCTGAGAGGAGCCCCCCCCAGAGGGACCTGCCAGGGGGCCAGGTGAGCCCAGCAGTGCTTACCTGGAGCAGCTCCCAGGAAGCATCCAGCAGGCAGGTCCCTCCCAGTCCCTCTGGCCCCTTCCTAGGGTCGGGTCGAGGGGAGGGGGGCAGGGGCGGGGGGTTCTCTGCCCGGCGGCTGCTGCCAGAGTCTACAGGCCCCGCCCCGCTGCAGCACGCAGGGGAGTGAGACCTCCCTGCCTCTCTGTGTGCCGGGGCAGGGGCAGGGCTGCGCTCTGCAGGCTCCTGCCGGCCAGGCAGGGGGCCCCGTGGGCTGGCGCCGCCGTGCCGGGAGCTCACTGCGCGCTGCCCCAGGGCCCAGGGAGGAAAGGTGAGTGGCGCCGGCGGCACCGGCTTGCCACGGTTCCCCCAGCGTGGCTGCCCTGTCAGCGCTTTTGGGTCTTTAAATAGCCGTCCGGGGGAAATCCCGGACATTTTTAGCTTTTTACAAATTCCCCCCGGACGGCTATTTAAAGACCCAAAAGCCGGACATGTCCGGGGAAACCCGGACATATGGTAACCCTAGGTAAGGGTGTGTGTGTTCGTTTGTGTGTTCCTTCTTAGCAGAACACCTGTGTGCTGCATGCACAAAGATGCTCACGTCAGTTTGACCTCTGACCAGTTTAAGTCTGATAGCTGCCCTAGTCCTAACACAGCATCTAGCACTTTCTACATCATGAAATAGCAGGATATGCTTCAGCTGGACTGAAGGAAATAAGACTAAAAACAGTGCCTAAGGAATCATCCCAAGATTTGTTCATCTTGGCTAATTTATAGTCAATGTTAGACATGGTGGGCCTGATACTGCTCTCTCTTACACTAACTCTCTTGATTTTATAGAGTGACTCCTGATTTACTGGGGTGTGACTGAAAGCACAATCCGATCTGTCATCTAATGGTTAGAGCAAATGACCGGGAGTCAGGACTCCTGAGTTTCATTCCTGACTGTGTCGTAGATTATTTTGCGGCCTTGGGCAAGTCATTTAACTTCTCTACACCTCCACCTACCCATCTGTCTAATGGGGGATAGTAACACCTAGTGTTCCTCACATGCATGTTGTGATGCTTAATCCATTAATGTTCGCAAAGTGCTTTGAGATACTTGGATGAGAAGTGCAAAGCAATACCATTCATTGAGAACTGGTAGAAAAAACAGACAGATTTTGTCAACAAATTTCAAATTCAAACAATTTTTTGACCATCTCTATTTAATCTCTCATTTAGAGTGTAAGGATTGAATACTTCCTGGTTGTCCTGCCAGTGGGAATCAGTGGAAGCAAAACACCATACAAATCTTAGTGGCAGCTGCAAAATGTATTCTGATAAACTGTTCAAAAACTGAATGTCTTTCAGTTATATCCTGGGGCAGGAATGTTAAGGAAATACAGGACATAACTTTCAGGTTACAGCAAATGCAAGAATCATTGGATCCCATGAACAGGGGAGAGATGCTTCAAATTGCTTTGTAAGCCCTTTAGGGACAGGGACCCTCTTTTTTTTTTTTTTTTTTTCTGTTTATCCCGCGCCCAGCCAATGGGATCCTGGTCCGTGACTGGAACTCCTAGGTGCTACGGTAATACTACTACTACTACTTATACATAATACAATTAAATTACATGAAAATCCTTTTCATTGTCACAACTACTCCACTATAATTGTTTGCTAAGCCTGTTGGGCCTAATCCTACAAACACAGCCACACAAAGGGCCTGATTCTTAGTTGCTCTTCGTGTTGTGTAACCACTTCCACCTGTACAAGGAGGGTGTAAAATCTTACCACATCAGAAAGATAGCATTTTATGTGACTTGGGCCAGGTATGAACAGTTATGTAAGGCGCAGAGTACTGGAGAGTTGAGGTTGTAAAGTTTACTAGTCCTGGGAGATCAGGGAGTACTCCAAGCGAAGCAGGATCTTGAACTTCTGCTTTCTCTTGATCGACCTTTTTAAACCCGCCTAATAAATAGTAAACCTGCTAGAGTGAGTGCCTTGCACTAGGATATTTTATTGAGTGGGGGGTTATAGTGTATTTCTTTGCACTGTTGTTTATTTTTATCGATATTGTACCTTATGTCAATTAGATATTAAGACCTATAAAGAAAAGATCTGCCCATTAATTATGAGGCATATATGGGAACCTAGAACCAGATCCAACTATGGATCTGTGTCAGCACAGGAGTCTGCCTGCATGCTTTCAAATTACCGGCTCCAAGACACCGTAGTGATGGGCCCATTACAAATAAGCTAGGAAAGGCAAGATAACCATTAGATAGGGAAAGTTCTTATATGTATATTGTTGCAATATGATGGTAAAAAATAGTCAGCTGAGTTAGATGGAGAAATGAAATCTTTTATAGACAAAATCATCTTATTGCAAAAGGCTTATCTAAGTGTCCTTGTCTTTCCCTAGGTACCTGGATATGGTGTTAGCTGATAACACAGAGCAGTGACAAATAATGCCATTAGACCAGATTGTGTTTCACCTGCTGGAGAGGAATGGTGCTTAGAAGTCTGTAAAAGTTGACTGAGAGATTACGTGCTTTTAATTATTAAGGAGTTATATAAAACTCCTCCCCAAATCCATTTAATATTCCTGTAATCTATCTTCTCAAACGTGGCAAGTTCACCAATCCACCTCTGGTCTCTGCTGAAGTTGTGGGGTAAGTTCTGAATAGGTGACTAGGAGGCACATTAAAACATTGTTACTTAAAATAAATAACAAGCCTTGCAAACAATATGCACAATTAGAAATTTTGACATTGTGGGGCAGGAGGTGGGACCAGGGAAGACCTGGCTGGTGACTCCTACCCTGCACCGAGCTCAGCTGCTAGTCCCGGCTGGGCTGGGGAGGACGGGACTTCCTCTTCCCCTGCACAGCATTTGGGTTTGGGTTAGACCCACCCCCAGATTTCTCCCCTGGCTGCAGGAAGCTCTGCAAAGTCCCCTGTCCTGCTTCCTGCATCCATCGCTCCTCAGCTGCAGGGGGAGGGATCCCTATACAGGGAGCTGCTCCCCCATCTGCCCAACCCCTGTGCATCCAGAGCCCTTCATATCTAGACCCTCCCGCTGATCCTCACCCCCCATACTCAGACCCCCTCTGCTGAGCCCTATTCTCCCTGCACCTAGACCACCCTGACGAGCCATCCACACCTCACTGAGCCCCAACCAGCTGCACCTGGATCTCCACCCCACTGAGGCCCACTCCCCCAGCATCTGGACCCCTCCCCTCCCCCGTTGAGCCCCAACTACCTTCACCTAGACCCCCCTGCAGAGTCCTATTACCTTTGCATCCAGAACCCCCTAACAGACCCCTGTGCATCCAGATCCCCCCTGCATCTGGATCCCCCACTGTGCTGCCCGCACCCAGATTACCCCACACAGGACCCTCTCAACCCACACCTGGATCACCCCACACTAAGCCCATCCACACCTAGATCCTGCCAGGCTGAGCCTGCCTGCCCGCCTGCACCTGGCACAGAGAGGCAGGGTCCTGGGGTGTTTCTGGGGCAGGCCCAGTCCTTGTACTGTGTCAGGGTTGGGGGCAGCCTCACTGCTGAGTCCGTGTCCTGGAGGGAGCTGCACAGTCATCTCCCACCACTATGCAGCCATTGGCCTGTGCTCCCCAATTCCATGCTGGAGCCTCCACATTTATTTGACAAACACATTTTGCAGAATTTTAAAATATTGTGCGCAGAATTTTTATTTTTTGGTGCAGAATTTTGAATTGTTTTGGCACAGAATGCCCTCAGGAGTAGGCTTTTAATCTCTGTGCCTCAGTTCCCCAGCTATAAAATGGGGTTAATCATACTCCCTTCTTCTCAATCCTTTGTGTGGCTTGTATAGTTGAATTATTGTATCTTTGGGGGCAAGGACTGTCTTTCACTATGTGAATGCATAGCACCTACTATAATGGATCCTCAAAATTACCTGGGGCATCCAGGACCTAATTTATTACAAGTAGTACAGGGCTTTGGAGCTGTGCTCCGGCTCCGCTCCAGCTCCAGGCAAAAACCTCCTCCAGCTCTGCGCTCCAGCTCCGGGCTCCGCTCCAAAGCCCTGATAGTAATAACCTAGTAAAAACAATAACCTAGGACTTGGAAACTATTCAGGGGTTGCAGGTAAATCAATGAGGAAAATAGCAAGTACTCAACAATCTTACTACACAGTTCCACTTTTGTTCAAGCTACTGGCATAGACAGTTAAGCCCAGAATACGGCAGCAAAAGTGGTTAAAGAAAGTCACATAATATGGGGCCAGACAGCGTAAATCAACATGGGTCCATCTGTGTTCCCTGTGAGCTGCCCGCTGGAGTGGCCGCCCTGGAGTGATTGAAGTGCCATGCAGAGCCACTCAGATCCAGCCGGGTGAGCATCTGTTTCTACTGGTAGCGTTCATCCGCACATACGCTTGATGCACATAACAAAATTTATTCCGCACATGGATGGAAAAAATTAGAGGGAACATTGAGGTCCATTGATTTTAATAGCAAGTAACTTTCCAATGAGTAACCTCTAACCCCTTTGGAAAATCTTGGCTCCAGCCTGTAGTCCAACTGTTTATAGCTCAGCATGTTCTTTCCACTGGATCTAAGTCTTGTGGGACAACCAGATAGACCAGGCTACTCATGCTAATTGAGACAGAAATGATGAATGGTGAAAAGGATGATGCTCAGCTGCACATGTACTAGACATGTTGGGTTGTTTATAAAACTGAACACAATCCATCTTGCCCCTGGTGAAATTCCTAACTATGCAAAACTCCTCTTCATAAGTTCCAGAAAACTGTGATACAGTCCCCTCTGCTTCTCTGCCTTGTGGCTGTCCCTGCATATCCTTCCCATTCTGTGTAAGCCACTGTCTGACTCATTCAATTATCTGATTAGAAGGCTTGTCTGCAGCTATACTGCATCCTGTCCCAGCAGCCTCTTACCATCAATTCTTCTGCTCTGACAGTGCAGCTGATAATCTTGGTGACCCATATTCACCACCACAAGGAGTCAGCGTCACTAGGAACAATGGCAACATGGAGCATGGGGGGAGTGGGTGGATGGAAAGAAATCATCATTGAATCAAAGGCCTAGTGCTGACAGTAATTCAGAACTGGTTCCTCTCCCTGACAGGACTTTCATGCAGAGGCAGTCTGTAGCACCTTCAGACCCCTTTGTCAGAAGTAATGGAGATGGACGAAAGAGAGTCTGCCAGTATTCCTTGTACCACCCGGCAAACATAGGGCAGGAGAAACAATGTCTCCTCCTCATGGGTCAGCCAGTGACAAGAAGAGAGGGGATATGCTATTCACCTTCAACCTAAAGGTGAGCCCAGGAGTGGGGCAAAGAGCCTGGCTCCTCACCAGGGCCATAAGGGGAGTGCAGCTCCCTCTCTTCAGCTGAGAGCAGGGCACACCCCTTCTTGGTTTGGTTAACAGCATTGCCTTAGAGCAGTGGTTCTCACCCTATTTGCCATTGTGGGCTGCATATGCATCTCTCTGTGTTATGTGGGCCACATCCACACAATATATATATACTACCTGTATGGCTCTGAGGATCTCACATGGGCTGCAGCTGTGTGCTGATTGGGCCGCAGGTTCAGAACCACTGCCTAAGAGACTCCTCTTCCCATGAGCTGGTGAGGTGAGAGCTCCCCCTGCTGTTTCCATCTGGTTAAACCAGCCTCGCCCTCTTGGCCGTGCAGAGGCGTAGGAGTTATGTGTTGCCCCCAGAGCAGAGGGTTGGGATGTCATTCTCCTACCCACTCTTTGTCTCCAAAATACCTCCCACCTCCAAAGATAATGAGCTGGAGGCTCTCCAAGAATAATTTTGAGAATTTTCTTGACCCTTCTGCATGGGCGGCAGGTATCGTAGGCAGTAAGAGGCTGTGCCTCCCCAAACAGCCTGGCGTGGTCCTGCCCACGCTCTGGCCCAAGCCAGGCCCCCTCCTGTAGTTTCCTTCCAGCGCTCTGCCCTGGTCCAGGCTGGGGTTGGGCTGGCCTGCCTCCCAGCAGGGACTGGGGTGGCTAGTGCTGGGGCCTCGCTGCCCATTTGGTGCTCAGACTGTGCCGCCCGCCGCCCGGTGCACCGGAACCGGCCGCCCGGTGCACCGGAACCGGCCGCCCGGTGCACCGGAACTCTGGGACTGGAGCCTTGCCACCCGGTGCTGGGAGTGTTGGACTCCTGTGGGGGAGGGGGGCAGAAATGGAAAGGAGGGTGGAAGGGGGGGAGGGGCTGGGGGCTAGCCTCCCACAATGGCTGGATCACTGACCACCAGTGCCCTTCTGCATCCTCTCCAGCAGCTTTCTACTGGAAAACAAGTCCCTGGCAAGAGAGAAACCCACCCCAGCCTTTGCTAGTTTTCAGACATCCTTCAGGGGTTTTGCTGGCCCTGGGAACAGCTGCTAGAGTGGGTCAAAATTCAGAATTTCTGTCTCGTAGGAAATTCCAAGACTCTGAAATCTGGTTTTATCCTTAATCAGAATGAAAAGTCAAAAGCTCTGATTTTTTTCACAAAACAAAATATTCCGTTTCAATCTTATCAAAATATATACTATCTAAATCAAAGCAGTAATCAAAATTAAATGTTTTGACTTTATTGAAATGACGCATCTTGATAATGTCTCACAAAAATTTGGACAAATTTGATACAATCCTGGAAAATGTTTAAATTTTGTTGAATCAGCATTTTCAGACTGAAAACTCTTTTTGATCTATTGGCAGCATTTCCTCACAATATAGTCTTTTTTTTTCTATAGTTGACAAGCAAATATACCAAGATGCAAACCCCTCAGTCAAACCTGAGCATGCAATTCCCCCCACACCACCACCGCCCCTCCCAGACAATAGGCCTAGATAGTAGATTTGGTCTTGTCACCTGTTGTGATAACTGGGCCTACAAATTTACCCTAATTGTAAATTCAACTGGTGAAAAGTGAGTAAAAGTTCATGAATTGTCACAATAATCCGTTGCATACAACTGTTTAAGAAAAGATGTGAGAAGGACAACAGAAAAATTGAATTAATTTAAACAGAAAGGGTCTACTGCTACCACCCCAGGACTGTGTTAAGATTATGATTGGTAAACAAGAGGAGCAGACAGGGCCGGCTCTAGCTTTTTTGCTGCCCCAAGCAGCAAAAAAAAGGGCC
>NW_020694178.1:0-3415 GCF_002925995.2 Terrapene triunguis
CCCTAATCATTTTTGTTGCCCTCCGCTGGACTCTTTCCAATTTTTCCACATCCTTCTTGTAGTGTGGGGCCCACACACATACACACACTCTGCTGCTACATAACTGCTGTTCCCACTGTTACCATGTTTAGTTTGGACTATTGCTGACCCAACGGGTTTGCGGTTATTACATGTTTTGATTGACAACCTCCCTGGGTGTCCTGCTTCATTTTTTGTGTGGTTTTGGACTGCTATTCCAGGGTGCCTCTGAACATAACGTCACGGTGCCGAGGATGGGATGAATCCATGTGAACTCCTACAGCAGAGCTTTGAGAAAACCAAGCCCTCTTAGTGTAGAAATTGCCAGCGATGGAGAACTCACCACGACCCCTGGTAAACTGTTCCAAGGGTTAATTGCTCTCACTGTTAAAAACGTACACCTTCTTTCGAGTCTGAATTTGTCTAGCTTCAACTTCCAGCCCTTGGCTCGTGTTAGAGCTTTCTGTGCCAGACTGAAGAGCTCATTTGTCAAAGATTTGTTCCCCATGTAGATACTCATAGAGTGTAATCAGCTCACCCCTTGCCTTCTCTTTGCTAAGCTAAATAGATGGAGCTCCTGGAGTCTCTCACTAGAAGGCAGAATTTCCAGTTCTTTGATCATTCTCATGGCTCTTCTCTGACCCCTCTCCAGCCTACCAATACCAGAGTGGCTGGCCTCTCTCTGAGAGCAGAACTTGGCTTCTTTGCTACTGGGGGTGACACACATGTGAGGGAAAGACCCCAGCTCAAGTGTCAGGCTCCAGCTGACCCTGTCAGGCATTCAGCATAACTCAAAGCTCTCAGAATGCTCCGAGATGAGGGCCGGGGGCGAGCGCCCTCCTCCGGCCCAGTGGAACTCTACCCTCGGAGTAAAGCTCATCTTTGGGAGACATCCCGGGCCATGCTGGGTATGTGTACCAGAGTGTGGAACTCCCCCAGGAACCAAGGACCAGCCCACACCTCTCCGCCTTCTGCAACAAGTGCCAGGTGTATCTTCCGACTGGCCTCTGAGGGAGCGCAGAGCAGCCGGGTAATTGATAAAAAAAACCCTACCAAAACAGAGACTGCACTGCACACACGATTCTACCCTGGGGAGAGGAAGAGAGCGAGAAGGAACCACATGGGACACGTGAGTCTTGTCACTTAATGATGTCGTGGATGGTGCTTAGATACTCTGGTGATGAGGGAGGGTTAAGAATAGAATCGAGCTGAGCGAAGCTGAGCCAGCACGGGGCACACACAAAACCCCAGGGATCTCTGTAAGCAGCGTCCATGTGCACACGCAGCCACACGGTGATGCCCTTAGTCCCCCCACTGCAAGGCCTAGGCCCTGTTTGGGCCTTCTCACTCCCCTCCTGCTTCTCCTTGCCTCCAGCCTCACGCACACAAAGGAGGGGAAAGCAGGCAATGAGCAGAAGACCCGAGCTGGGGAGCAGGGGAAGGGGCAGGAGCAGGACTGGGGCTGGCAGTGTGTGTGGGCAAAGGCAGCAGCTCTGCGAGGGCCCCAGCAGTACTCACCGATTGGCTTCCCCGTGTGAATGTCGATGATAAAGCCAGGGGCCTGGTTCCCACAAAGGATCTGGTACTCGGCTGGAAGGGAAAGGACAGGGTTACAAAGGACGCCCAGCAGACAGACAGGGACTGAGTCAGTACAAGCGGCCCTGGGGCACAGAGCACCCAGGGGGCGAAACCCTACAACCAGGGATGGAGCTGACAGAGGAGGTGACCACAGAGACAACAGGAAACACCTATCTCCATGCCAGCAGGTTACCTGTGTGCCATTGCAGGGCTGGGACCCTTCACAACCTCCCCCCCCCCCCCCCCCGTGTCCCCCCCCCCCCCCCCACCCCACCCCCCCCCCCCCCCCACTGCACAGCTTAGAACCACAGAGAGACACTCCCCCCGTGTGCTGGGACTACAGGACCACCCCCACACCTCCCCTTCGCCCCAGGCTGCACACACAGCATGGCCTGGGATGGATGCATGGTCTGTTCCACAGAGGCTCTTGGTATCGTCCATCATCAGATCTCTGCCGTCGCCCAGCGCCTGCGGGGAGCACACTGCCCTGCACAGCCTGGGGGAGGCGATGCTGTCACTCACTCCCTGGGCCAGGGCTGTTCTCGGCACAGCTGTCAGCCCCGTGACACCAGAGGGGGCCAGACGCAGAGCACCCAGAGGGATTGGGGGGGGGGGGAGCTCCCCTAGCCAGACCCTTCTCTGGGGTGCAGGGGACTCACGGCTGGCAGGGGTGGGGCAGGGCTCGCAGGGCTTGTTCCAGGCCTTGCCGATGTTGTAGGAGCAGCAGCACATCTTCTTGGTCATGTTGAAGGCGAGCTCGTTCTCACAGGTGTCGTTGTAGTTGCGGTAGCACACGCTCTTCCTCATGTCTGTGAAGGGGACACAGATCAGATCATGCTGCTCCGGGGGCTGCCGGCCACGCCTCGGGCACCACACCCACCGGAGAGTGCTGAGAACAGCTATCCCCTGACCCCTGACCCTGCTAGCTCCTGGCACCATGGGCCTTGGCTGCCCAACGATCATCCCTGCCCTGAAGAGAGGGAAACTGAATCCCAGAGACATGACGGCTGGCCCGGGTTCCGACGGGAGCAGAGCCCAGCTTGCCCCTGGGCCAGCCGCACGGGCAGGGGTGCTGGGAGGGAGCCCAGGCTCCCTGCACAGAGAGTAGCACAGCACGCAGCACACAGCCCTGGCCAGGGCCTTGGGCCCCGTGGAACCATCGCTGGGAGCGGAGTCAGGAGCAGCCTGTGGTCCTGCTGCAGATGCCGGAGAGCCCCTGACATGGACATGGAGCCCCCGGCCCAGAAATGTGCCCCCTCCCCCCAATTTGTGTCTCTGGTCAGCTCCCAGCAAGGAGTGACTGCGGACTGCGAGGCAGGAGAACTGCAGGGAGCAATGCCCAGCCAGACCCTCACCCCCCCCACTCTCTGCAGGCACCAGGTCACCCTCCCAGCACCAGGGCAGGCAGGCCAAGCTCAGCCCCACATATGGCAGGGCGAGCAGGGGCACGGGGAGGGGAAGTGATGCACCCAAGGTCTCGCAGTGAGCGAGTGGCAGAGAACCCAGCAGTCCTGACTCCCAGCTGCTGCTCTCACCACTCTCCCTGCTGTCTCGTCACCATGTTGCCTGTAGTGAATGAGAAAAGCCAGCAGGGCCCCTGGGCATTCCCAGCCTGCTCCCTCCCAGCCCCCTCCCTGCTGGCTGGAGACAGCACCGTACCCATGCAGTTGTTTCCTCCGTTGACCTGCATGTACTCAGGGGGGCACACGCAGGTGTAGTTGCCCAGGGTGTTGTAGCAAGTCCCAGGGCCGCAGATCCCGATGTGGGCAGAGCACTCGTCAATATCTGCAAAAAGCAATGACAAGATTACACCTGCATG
>NW_020694179.1:0-9690 GCF_002925995.2 Terrapene triunguis
TATTAGTAAATGCTTTATAATGTATAATTTTGTAACATGAAGAAGTCAGTAGTGTGATACCGCAAGTTAAATTGTACTTGCATTAGAAGAGGAGAAAAAAAACTAGACAAGTTTTAGACATTTCCAAAAATTATCTTTTATTGGACCAACTTCTGTTGGTAAAAAGGACAAGCTTTTGAGCTACACCAGAGCTGCTCTTTAAGTTTGGGAAACGTACTTAGAGTGTCATAGTTAAATTCACAGTGAAGCAGACTGTTAAGCATAAG
Source organism: Terrapene triunguis (assembly GCF_002925995.2). Classification (NCBI taxonomy): domain Eukaryota; kingdom Metazoa; phylum Chordata; order Testudines; family Emydidae; genus Terrapene; species Terrapene triunguis. The sequence continues at coordinate 267 of NW_020694179.1, forward strand.
ACCAACATAGCTACAACACTGCAAACAAAAATTATCTGAAAGAGCTTTACTACCTAAAATAATGTCACTATTCTAACATCAGCCATCTCAAAAGTGTTGTAGTCCCAGCACTGCATTAGTACAATGCCTCTGATTCTAGTCCTTATGGTTAACAAAAGAAACAACTAGAAATTAAACTTGTTACCAGTCCAGAATGAATATATATCATCAGCCCTGCACTTCAAACCATGTAATTCTGAGGCTTGGAGAGTTTTAAAGCCAACTGTATAAAAATTGCTTAAAAGTCTGAAATATTATTAGGTATTTTGAGAGGGATGGATTAGTGAACAGAATTCAGATGCTAGCTGATAAACGTCATTTATCTCAAAGATACCTCCACACCATAAGTTACACAAACTCTGCCACAAGCAAGTGGATTCATGTATTTCAATGCCTTCATCTACTGAAAAGTAAAAAAAAAAGCAAAGTTAATTTGCAATTAGTTAACATAATATTACTTCCAGTATTACTCTTATTTTTTTTAACACTGACAACAAGCTCAGCATTGTAAAGAACATACTTTCAGACCAAGAGATCAATATGTCAGTAACCTCCAGGCTTGATTACTGCAACTTATATCTAGAAATGAAAACATATGCCCTGAGAAAGCTACAACTGATATAAAAGACAGCAGCTTGTCCACTTAGTAAGACAAATTACTGTGAGCATATCATCCTGGTATTCTGCTGTCTGCTCTACCTCCCCACTGCGAGGAGTTCAAGTTCTCTGTCCTGACATTCGTAGCCCAGCATGGGATCGTGGTAGCTACCTCAGATCACTGTTCTCTCAGGCTCAGGACCTCCCACAACAGCTGTGTTCCACTGAAACTGTCAGCAGACTTGTGATCATGAAAGTCAGAATTTTCACAGGCATTGCTAAGTAGGAAACTCACATTCTCCAGTTCCAGGAATGACTATAAACCTCATCACATTCACAACTATATGCAAGTCTCATCTTATTTGGCTCTCTCTCAGTAAAGTCTTCATACACATAAGTATAAAAATAATCGTACTATTTCTCCTACAGCCTGGGATGGAAGAAACAAAGATTGTTATTGTTATTCTATTTTTAAATATGTTGAGGTGTTCAGACACTATGGTGATCAGAACCATACAAGGAAAGAAAGAAAAAGGCAGGCTGGCCAATAAGTCAGCCTGAGAAAAAACAAGACCACCACAGAGGGTAGAAATACAGTCAATGCACAAGACTTCCCATAAGGGTATGTTTACTCACAACCATAGCAGGGAGGAACTATTTTTTGAGATAATACTGTGTTAAGACTATGAGGAATTCCTTAAAACATATTCAACTCTTTGATATGAGTGAATAAACTTTGCTATGTTTGTTACACCCCAAAGTCTAATCGGGAGGCACTGTGATCCAGTGGACTGCAGCTGGAACCAAGAGACTTGGATTTATTTCTGTCTCTGCCACTGACCTATTCTGTGAATTTGGGCAAGTCACTTCTCCTTTCTCTCTGTGTGCTTCCCCATATGCTGAAAGGAGATAAAGATACATGGGGCCAGATTCAGAAGGGTATTTAGGTGCCTAATGATGCAGATAGGCAGCTAGTGGGATTTTCAAAAGTACCATAGATACTTAGGAGCTTAAATCCTATTGACTTTCAATGGGAGTTAGGTGTCTAATTTATTTAGGCACTTGTAAATGTCACTAGGCTGTGGTCAGTGAGAGTATAGTTAGGAACAGGGGTGGCATCAGCATTTTGTGCCATTCCATCCTTCCATGTGCTCATGCTACTACATACAAGACCAGCCTTAGGGTTTTAGGAAGAAGATACTTTGCATTTTTACAAATATCAGTAATACCATTAGCTTTCTCCTGCATGGAAAGAGAAATCCAGCTTCTTGTGCTGGCTTTAATGTATACTTGTCAACATTTTAAAATTAGAATTAAGTGGACACGCCTGCACATAAATGTATTATTCACCTGTTGAGAAAATTTTGTTATTTTCTCCAGTTGTTGGACTGCCTAATCCTAAATAACCAACAATATTAACATAACTTAACTGTTCAAAATCCTTCAAATTTAGAGATGTAAGATTTCTCTCAAAATATAAAATTCAACTTGTCAAACTTGTGTAGGTCTCTTCTTGCTTATATACTTCTTCCAATTCTTTATTCTCTCTCTCTTCTTCCAGTCTATTCATCTTCATGAATTTTCTGTCATGACTCTATAATGCTGTTTTCTTTGAAAAGCTGGTTTTCATTCATACTCATATCCATTCTCTCCGTTCAGGCCCACATTATGTTGCCTTGTTGCCTTTCTTCCTCTTATTCTATACCTTGCACTTCCACAGATTTTCATTTCACTCCCTCACACTTGGCCCTTCCTGTACTCTACTGTCTCCTCATCTTCCTCTAATTCTAATATTTAGCACTTAACAGCACTCTATAAGCATTGATTAATAGTCACATCATCACTGTGAGGATATTAACTATTATCGTCCTCATTTTACAGATGCGGAAAAAATTGACCAACGCCACCACGAAGGGAATTAGTGACAAAGCTGGGATTAGAATACAAGAGTACCTGGCTCCCATTTCCATACACTGTTTTTCACATAGTCAGAGGTCACACTGAATGCTCAGCAGAGGAGCAACTCAGCTTTTAGCAGCTGGAAGATAATTTGTGGCAAGTCTTCTACCTTCAGTTGCCATTCCACAACCACAAACTGATCTGGAGTCTTTCCCAAAAGAGGAAGTAACATGGTCACAAAGGCTAACTGTAGGAGAATTTAAGAAGGACTTGCACAGGTGTTACAGCCAAAAAAAAAAAAAATCAGTGACAAGCTTTCAACATTAGCCATCAGCTTGTACCACAAAATATTCAAGGCTCAGTAACAAACAGGTCTAACAGCTACTTTTTAAAAAGGATTCGTTTAGCCTTGAAATTTATGGGGTCCCAAAACCTGAAGGGGGGACATCTACCCTGGGCCCCAAAGCTTCATGAGCCCCAAACGAAAAGGAAAATGACTCAAAAGGACTAGGCTGTGATTACAAATCACTAGCAGCCTTTGTACTTTCAAATGGCTCCTTTATACTGAAAGATCTTCTATGAAGGATAGCCCTTCGGAAAAAAGACACTTTAATACACCTCTACGCCGATATAATGTGACCCGATATAACACGAATTCGGATATAACGCGGTAAAGCAGCAGGGAGCCCCGGGCCCTATAAAGCGCCGCCCGAGCCCCACTGCTTTACCGCGTTATATCCAAATTCGTGTGGCGCCCCAGGCCCTTTAAATCGCCGGCCAAGCCCCACTGCCGGAGCTCTGGTGGTGATTTAAAGGGCCCGGGGCTCCCCGCAGTGGCTGGAGCACCGGGCCCTTTAAATCACCGCTGGGGAAGCCTGACCGTACCGGCTTACTTTAACCTCTGGATATAATGCGGTTTCACCTATAATGCGGTGAGATTTTTTGGCTCCAGAGGACTGCGTTATATCAGGGTAGAGGTGTATATTGATACAGGGCTGTCTAGACTAAAAATAATTTTAAAGACATTTCAGTCTAAAAGAGCAATATTGTTTTGACAGTTGGGAAAACAATGCTGAAGTTCCATTTATTTGCTTGATATGATTTTTTCCAGTTCTTTATACATTTCTGTATTTCCCTTAAGCTTTGGTTTTGATGGCTCTGTACTAATCATAATTTATTTCTCTCAAATTAACTTCCCTCCCCTCATTGTTCCGATAAGTTTAGAGTAATATTTTTATAAAAGCTACACTGAGCAAGGTTAAAAGGCCTTAAATAAACATAAGAAACCTGCAGTAAAGGATTAAATGTCAAACATCTAGGCACAAGAGAAAATCACAGATGCGCTATCAGTCTTATGATTAATTCCTGAAATGTGAATGTTCTTGCTTTTGTGGGCTCAAATCATTCTTATTTTGGTTTTATACAGAGTTTGATTGTTTTTATATTATCTTGTGGTAGATTATAATTTGTCATATACTCTTATAATTTGGTTAAATTACAGTAATTTTGTTGAATTAAGTTTTTTGTGCAAAGCCCAATTTATTAATTTTATTCAGTGTCCATTTAAGGCAATAATTATGTTCTCCCTGGATGAGTGGAGAAGAGTGGGCATTGGGAAAGGGAAGGAAGCCAGAGAGGAAGCGAATAGGACCTTTCAAATATCCACACTTTTTTTTTTTTCCTATAACTTATTCAACAAAAATCTTAGAGAAAGCTGGTTTGGGAAAATGGGTTTTTATTTGGATTGTCTGATTGTTTACTCCTCCTCCGAACAACCTACATCCAACTTAAATGGTGTTGACTGAACTTCTACTGATCTAATTAGCAAAATTACCAGAAACAGAGCATTGTGAAGAGCAACTAGGATAGCAAAGAGGCTGGAGGAAATTAATGAGAATAAATTAATTAAATGTGTATAGTTTTTATAAAAAGAAGCTGTGAGAAATCTGATTTTGTGGGGAAACATTTTTAATTAATGATGAAGACTTGAAATAATGGATAAAAACTGAAACCAGTTTCAACATAAAAAAATTAAATGGTCAGTTCATCTAAGGAGTGGAGCTAACTTCTCAGAAGAGTTACAAAAAGTACTACAAATTATTGTGGCTTAACAAGCACCATCTTGGACTAAACTCAAATGAAAAGCAGTGTAGAACTTGTTACGGCTTAACCTATTTAAAATTTATAATAAAAAACATCAAAAATACATTTTTGAGATTCTGTAGAAAAGAATCCTCAGAGCCAAACTCTTGTATGTCAGATTTCAATCAAAAGTGCCCATTAAAAGCTAAATAAAAAACACTTGAAATCTATCTCCTAGGAAGCGGAGGGTGAGTGTGAGCAGCCCCAGTCATCATCATATAAGAGAATATGGAAAGCAAAGTCACATTCCCACTTGTAACTTAGTTATTTGAAGATGGTTTTGCCTGGGCAGCATGGCACAGGAATAACCATTTTAAAAACATGGTATAGAATCCCGCTGATTTACAGAGCATTTTAAGCCACTTAAAAAAAAAATCATGTTTCCACCTGTTCCAAACTAGCCAAGTAACTATGTTTAAATAGTTTTGTGCCTTTTTTAAATGGTTTTGTTAACCAATTTAAAAATGCAAGTCCCACTTCATGCATTCCTTTACTCACACAAGTAATCCTATTCATGTGCGCAATCCTTACACTGAAATCAATGGGATCATATCGGTATCAGTTACACGGGAAAAGGTTTGCAGGATCAGTCTCCAGAAATATAGCCAAGACTCACAAAAAGAGGTTATAGTAACTGACAGACACAGCCATGGTTGCACATCTAAAGTAACTTTTCTTTTTATAAGCTAATATGCCTCTAGCTTTCCCAGTGGTTGTGTGGAATATAATTACATACTCACTCTAGAAGTATATAATTAGTGTGTCACTGTCTTTTGCATAATCCAGTCTGTAATACAAGTGATAAGAATAGCATTTATTATTTTTGAAACTGCTTGTGCAATGCAGCCACACTGATGTGGTTTAGAAAATCTGACCAGAAACTTTATATAGAGAGGCTCTGCTATGCCCAAAAAGGCTTTTGGTAATATACATCCCTTAATACTTCACATGCAATAAAAAACCTGAAAATTCAGTTTACTGCCTCATTCTGTTCTTAATCAGGAAAAACTCCCAAATGAATAACATGATGTATTAAATAATTTTAAATAGGTTAGACCTTTTTAATAGTTTTCAAATGAACAACACTTTCAGATATTTCAAAAATACATCCAATTAGTCTGCTTAGTTCTATTGTCCTTCATATTCATATTGCACATTTATACCAGATTCTCATTCATACCTGGAGTCTAGTCCTACTTCAGTGAGAGTTGACTTTAATGGGAGTTTTGACATTGACTTTTATAGGAGCAGGTAAGGCCCATAGTGAGTAAAGGTAGCTTTGAAATATTGCTTTAAAGAGCTCTCTGCAATAGGACTTTATCTACTAAAACAAGTCTACAGTGATAAAAAACAACTTTGAGTCATTTTTAAAGATATATAAACATCAGGACCAATCTTCATATAAAAATGTTACTTAATTAGAATACTTCATACTGGTTATGATTTTTTGTTAGATGCCTCAGGTGTCAGAAACCCTGTAAATTAAATCCATGCATTTGCAAGCATTTTAAAAAAAAAGGAGTGTTAAAGGAATACTGCCCACTAGTTAGCCCTCAGAAGTTCATTTTATCTAGTAGACTTTTTTTTTTGGGGGGGGGGGGGGGGGCAAGACTTCTTTACAGTTAAATTTTCATGTTTGATTTAAAATGAGAAATGGGTTTTTGATTTGAGCATTACCACAAACGCTTATAACCCAAAGATTGTGCTGGTGCCGGATAGTTAGGAAGTGAAAATGACTGGAAAGTGAAATGAGTGAAAAGTCTATTTTCATTATCCAATTTGAGTGACAAGCAAGTAGTAAACAAAAGCAAAACACAAAAGGAAAAAAACCCCAAATTTTCCAGTTCTAGTAGTCTGGGTTGTTTAACTACATAAATAAGGATATTTGTTTCTTTAAATATGATTTTTAACCAAAATATGCACCTTTAAGAAAACGTGAGCGTATTTTACTCTTTATGTATGATATTTCATCTAGTAACCTCATTTACTTAAGGAAACTTGGTACTATAAAGTTGACCACAAGCAACCTCAATCTTTGCATAAGTTCTTTACTAACATTAAAAAAAACTATGTAAAGATACACACACGTGACACAGATGGTTTACATACTTCCATTCTGCAAAGACATTTTTCATCACCATTTTCAGCCAAAACATTTGAATAAATTTTACTATATTCTGTGTGCCCAAATTGCATCTAAAGGATATTATGAAAAATGTTCTGTATTTTGTATTTTCTATCCTGGTCATAAGCTTCCAAAAATATAGGAAGCAATTTGAGTTCTTTACACAGTCCCACATTTTGCTTAAGAAAAACATACATGATCAAATTTGAACTTAAGAAATATTTTGCTTAGGCTATTTACATTGGCCATACTTTGCAGGTTATTTTTCATTATACCTGGCTAAAACACTGGGCGGATGTTCAGGAAGCACCCTTGAGAATCTTTTATTATAAAGCACCTATTGTTTCAGATTTTGTTGAAAACAACTTATGTTAAGAAACGAGCAACTGAGAAATCTGTGATCCCAGGAAGATGCTGCCAGGGTGCAGACAAGGTTTTACTTCTTTGCAAGTCCCCTATTACTTACATCTCTGAGCTCAAAGCTCCTGTCTCTCTGGGCTATGAAGTTTACAAGCACCAGAGTTGAAGTACTCCAAAAAAGAAAGTCAAAGTGATTATCTGCCAAAAAGTAAAAGTAAAATGTAATAAGTACGACCTAACTGCCGCAAGAAAGCATCATATTTACATAATGTAAATTTAAGGAGGGGTGAGACAAATATTACTGTCACAAAAATGTCCTGTAAGAGTTAGAGGACCTGGCCAAACATATCCTCCGTTTCATATGTTTATATGTTCCGTTCATATGTTCCGTTTTTGTAAAGCAACTAGTGAAACGACTGACTGCGTCCTCCAGAAATATCAACCCATGACATAACTCACGAAACAGGCTGTTCACTTTAACAGGTTACAACATGCTGTTAAGATGATACGCAGATATATATTTAAAAAAATTAAAGTAACTCCACTAAAAAGGATCAGGTTACAGAGACTTATCATAAAGGGCAAACTCTGCTCTTTTAAAATCAAGATACAGACTGCTTCTGCAAACTCCATGTAGATCAAGCAAAACCAGTACGAAAATCCCCTTCTATGTTTTGTTTTCAGCAAACACATTACCTAGTTAAAATGTTAAGAGTACGTACCCACACTGCGGCACATAAAGTGCTTCAAACCAGTATGTTCAAATGACATTTTTTTTTCTTTATAAACTTCAACTAAACAATTTTTTTTAGGAAGAGTAAGCCTCTGGCAAATGTGTACATATGCATGTAATACCCATAACAGTGAACATTAAATGCTGTATACGTTGCATGTAAACAATTGTGCATTCATATACACACATTATACATATATGAATATTACAGGTATTTGTGGTCAATACACAAGTGATTTCACAATACCTAATTAACTCATTGCTTAACAAAGATCAATAGCTTAATAGGATTTAAATAAAGATTAGAAATTTACAAGGATAGACATATTTGAAAAAAATGAGGGTTGGGTTTTGTTTTGTGTTGTGAACAGGAAGGAGGTAAACCTTAATGCTTCAAAGAACAGCCCAAACACTAACTCCTCTACAAACAGGTTATATGCTACAGCGTTTCTTGCATCTTCTACTGTCAGTGACAAAATACTAGAGTGGATGGACCATTGGTCTGACCAAGCATGATAATTAATATATGTATATATTTCCTTTTATGTATTTCACCTATTCCATACAACTCACTTGAAGCACTGAAACTAACCATTCTGAGAACCAGTTACCAGCAGCAGCCAACACAGACAAAGCTAAGGAACTATTAAAGGTGAAACCTGCTCTGGGTATAAAGCAGATACATATTCCTCCAAGAAAAAGATTATATTCTCTGCAGGAGAGGTAAGAGTGTATGTGATCCCAATGTGTGGATGCAATACTGGGTGGTTATGTGGGACTCAATAGGTACAGGTATATGTGCCCTTGTGTGTTTGAGTGGGTGAGTATGCAGGTGATGTATGTAACCCCAAGCGTGTGTAGGTACAGGTTAAACCTCTCTAATCCAGCACTCCCTGGTCCGGCAACATTCATGGTCTGGCATAGGTACCGACTCCGTGGGTGCTCCGGGGCTGGAGCATCAACGGGGAAAAATTACTGGGTGCAGAGCATCCACTGGTGCCAAGCTCCCCCCACCCCCATGCCTCTCGCATGCCGGCAGCCCTGTGGTTACCAACTCCTCTTCTTTCCTCCCAGTGCTTCTGGAGCACCGTGAACAGCTGATTTGCGGCGTTCAAGTTCCGGGATGGAGGAGGAAGACCTGGGGCTGGTGGCTGGGACCCCAGGCTAGGGCCCAGTGCATGGGACCTGGGGCCGGCATCGAAACCCCCAGGTGGGGGGCCACGCTGGGCACAAAGCCTGGGGGTGCTGCCTATGGAGACCAGCGCCTATGGAGACCCGCTGGCCCCCTGCATTGACCTCCCGTGGTTCGGAAAATTCTCTGGTTCGGCACAGTCAGGTCCCAAGGGTGCCGGACTAGAGAGGTTCAACCTGTACTCACGTCCCCCAGCAGCAGGAGTCTATGTGGGTGGGTAGTCACCACTCCCCACCAGGTGCAGCACCACTACACCAACAACTTCATTGGGCATATGCAAGAGAGTGCATAGGTAGCCCCAAATGTATGCGGGGGAGGGGGAGACTATCAAGGGTTC
>NW_020694180.1:0-8504 GCF_002925995.2 Terrapene triunguis
TCATAGAAGGCAATTAGGTTAGTCAGGCACGACTTCCCCTTGGTGAATCCATGCTGATTGTTCCTGATCACTTTCCTCTCCTCTAAGTGTTTCATAATTGATTCCTTGAGGACCTGCTCCATGATTTTTCCAGGGACTGAGGTGAGGCTGACTGGCCTGTAGTTCACAGAGCCGGGAGCTGATAGCCACTCCCTATATGGCTCTGGTCCAACCAGACCTGGGATATTGGACCAGACCGATAGTGACCTATTAGAGGGGAGCAAGAGGATGGTCACGCTGCTGAATAGACTGATTTAAGGAAGGATTAAATGTGGTACACAAGCACTGTCCAGAAGCAATGGAGAGATGAAGGGAGATGAATTGATTAGGGTGGAACAAGAGGAGATAACTAGGAATAACTGGATGAAATTAGGTGAAGGACGGTGTAGAAACAGCTAGGCCAGCAATAGCTTTCTGATGGTCAGATCTGTGGAAGCCTCACCATTTGAGACATTTAAAACCAGCATGGGCAAGGCACTGCAAGACGTACTGGAAGAAATGATCCTCCAGTGGCAGGGGGATGGCCTAGGCTAGCCTGCATAATAGGGCTTTTCTCCCCTATAATTCTCTGATTAGCTATTATTTGGTTGGTTTTATTAACAGTGGGATGTGTTTCCACAGGTTATCAGCGTCCCAGAAGGAGATTTCTTCTTTGACTTTGTCAGACATCTTACAGACTGGATAAAGAAAGCAAGACCTGCAAAAGACGGTAATAATGTCATTCTTCTGTTTTGCTGCTATTTCCTCTCCCAGGTACAGTGCTGGCCGGGGAGGTCTCATAGAGCCCATTGAAATCATTTTTAAAAGGCTCCTCTCGCCTACCATACCCTGATGAAAACTATATCTGTAATGTGTTTGGCACCGTGTAATGTTTGGATCTTGGGTGTTCATGTAAATCATGTCAACAGCAACTCTGCACCTAAGAAATGATCCATTCTTGGGCAGGGAGCAAACTTTTACTCTTGCTATCCATAACTTCTAAAAAGAACCGCACAACAGCTAACACCCAGCAATACTCCAAGCTCTGACTACTTATACGATCAGTTAGAGGGCATTTATTATCTTTGTAGTACTTAAGACTTTATATTGCCACCTGACGACTCCCAGTAATTTCACAGTATCCACTTTAATCCTGTTCCCATTTCTATTAAGGGAATCAAGAATCTTCTGTGGTCATACAGATCACAGGTGCCAAGGGCTGGCAATGCAGAGATCAACTAGCCCATGCCTCTAAATAAGTGACTTCCCCTGAAGATTGAAGTTTTGTGGTTGCTGTCCGGACTTTGGCAGATATAGAAACTTTCTGAGCTTTTAGCATTGCTTTGCTAGCTGAAATGCAGCTTCACTAACTGGCCCCAAGTAATTTTCCAGAAACTTCCACAATACATTGTAATGCTGTTGCTATGAAATTAAATCCATCCTCCTTTCATTCTAGATTTGCAAGTGAATTCAGTGCTTATTTAAGTGAAAGCCTGAAGACCACTAACTTAAGAGTTCATAGAGCAATTTAGGCAGCCACTCTGTAGCCAATGCACTTCAGTCATGGCTTTAACACTTGCTATTTCATCCCTGAACCTCCTGCAGCAGGGACTGTGAATTGCTCCAAGAAGCGAGCGTCTCTTTTATACAGGTTTCCATCTAGTGGTTGAAGCGTTTGTTTCAAGCCTAGTCAATGTTGAACAGATTCCTTTTTGCAGGTATAGTGCCTTCTCTCACATATCAAGTGTTCTTCATGAAAAAACTGTGGACAAACACCATGCCTGGGAAGGATTCAATGGCAGACTCCATCTTCCACTATTATCAGGTACTCCATGAGTTTACAATACTGGGGGAGGTCTGGGTGACTCAGGGAACTAGTAAGGGGATAAAAAGGCTTCCTCCTTCTACATCAATAGCTCAAATCCAACTCACACCAGTAGTGACAAATAGAGGTTTCCATGTGCGGGCTGTTAGGAGGACTGAAGATCTTAGTACACTCCTCTTGAGTAGGTATCAACATCATAAAACCATGGGTCAGAGGCACTAATTAGCCCTCTTCTCGGCAGTCCCAGCAGAGAAGCCGCACTCTGAATAGCCCCAGAGATTTTTCATCTCTTTCATGTCAAGGTGATCTGCCCAGGTCAGGTTTGAGTAGCAGAGACAGGGCAGAATGCCACACCGCTGCTGTACTTGTTCTGCAGCTAAAGAGAGGTCTCTGTTCTGCTGGGCTGTCTGGCCAGCTACTTTCAAGTGTGAAATTCACACGCACACACTATTACAGTCATTCTCGATAAAATGGTTGTTCCAACATGAACGTGCCTCCTGCTGATTATGTCATACATGGTCTTGTTGACAGATGAAGGGTACTTTTTAAATCATTCTCGAGGTTATATGGCTTAAAGGGGAAGCTTGATTTGAATAAAAGAAAAACCCATTCGATTCGAAATGATCTCCCTCAACAGCTGAGCTCCTCTGGGCCAACACAAGTGACAAAGTGTGTTAGAGTGTGAGCTAAAACGGCCTTGGTCAAAGCGGTCTGGCTGAGAGATGAGCCTCTAGTGGTGGCCAAGCTAACCCAGGGCTGGTGCTTTAACTGAACATTTCCGCCCGCCCCATTACAATGATGATTTCAGAAAAATATTGCCGTTCCCAGGCAGTTCCTCCATAACTACAGAGGGGTGAACAGCAGCCAACGCCATGAACTCCCTTGGGGAATTCCCCAGATAGATTGAATTTACCTGGGAAGCTCTTAGTTATTGCTGTGATGGCAGCCATAGAAGAGATCTCTACGATTGTAAGAGGTAAATGGTGCTGTAAGTTACACCTCAAGGACAGGGCCGGCTCTGGCTTTCTGGCCGCCCCAAGCAAAGCAAAAAAGCAAAAAAAAAACCCTGCAGCACGGCCAGAGTCAGGATGCAGGGGGACTCCCTGCCCTGCAGATGTGCCCCGGCTAGCGGGGGGAGGGGGAAGAAGCGGGGGGAGAGAGAGAAGGGGGGCGGCCAGGGCTTCAGCGGGGCGCTGCCACGTGGCCCCTCCCACCGTGCCCCCTACCGGGAGGGCTCCGCACCACTCCGGTCGGCTGGGAGCGGGAGGGAAGGACGCGGGCTGCCCTGCCGGGCTTGCTGCAGGGCGCTCCCGTCCTCCACGCCGCTGCCCCCTACAGGACGGCCGGAGCGGAACAACAACAAAACAAAAACAAAAAATGCAGCCGTGCCGCCCTAGGATTGGGCGGAATGCCGCCTCCTACAAGCTGCCGCCCCAAGCACCAGCTTGCTTGGCTGGTGCCTGGAGCCGGCCCTGCTCAAGGAACTGGCTGTAACTCACATGGTGAAAGGGCAAAAGTGGGGGAGGGGGGGGTGATTGAAGGAAGAAACAAACAGGTGTAAAATAAAGCAGGGAGAGGCCTCAGCTGCGTTCTGTCTGCCACCAGCAGTGCAGAGGGGAAGACATATCGGGGATGAGCCTGCCTGCCTGGTGCCTCAGAACCAGATTCCAGCTTATCCACGGTTCTTGTGGGGTTGTAGTTCAGGAGCAGGTTTGGTTCCCCTCATTTTGGGCCAGTCATGACATCGAGCTTCGGGTTCAGATCCGACTTCACCGAGGCTCAGGCTTTGCAGATCCAGTGTTTTACCCAGGATTCATCACTAAGATTCATGTTTTTCACTCAAATCCCCAAAGCTGTTAGACTTGGGTTCATTTCAAATGTGGGGCAGAGATCAGGAGAGCCCCTGTTTTATCGAGCCCTGATCCCTGGCTGCAGTAGTGCAAAGTGTCTCGGTCTGAGCTTCGCAACCCCCGTCCCCAGGGCCACCAACCATTGTGTCTTTCCAGTGTTTCTGAAGGAGAAAGGGGTCCCAGCTAAGTGGGGGTACCAGGAGGGGGTTGGGTTGTGGGATGGAAAAGACTGAAGATCACTGCACTAGCACAGCCGGTTTTCAAGCAGCTTCCTTCTGTAGCTGCCGATCTGCTAGATTTCCGTTAGCCAGCATCTACTTGGCATTTGTCTTGGGACGGTTGGGTGTTGCCATTCAAACAGCCTCTGTCTCTGAAGACAAAAGGACGTCTTTGAGAACCTGGATGTTTGTGGCCACCCCCGTTACCTTGTGAAACGCTTTCGTGTGCAGGAATTACCAAAGTACCTGCGTGGCTACCACAAGTGTACCCGGGAAGAGGTCTTACAGCTGGCAGCTCTGATCTACAGGGTGAAGTTTGAGGATGACAAGTCCTACTTCCCCAGCATCCCCAAGCTCCTGAAGGAGCTGGTGCCTCAGGATCTTCTCCGGCAGCTCTCTCCGGACGACTGGAAAAGGGTAAGGAACGGCCTTGATAACACCGAGCCGGGCTCAGAGAACGGTGCTGCGGGTATAGCATCTCGATAAGCTTGTGTGACCGCTGCCATCCTGTCCAACGCAGCAGGGACTGAACCGGGGACCTCCAGAGCTAAAAGCAGGAGTATATCAGCTTGAGCTAAACCTCTCTAGGTGGGGCTGGAACACAATCAGTGCTCTGCCAGCCATGCACAGAGTGGGTCCGGTAACTCACACACACTAGTAGGTTACACTTACACCATAGGTAACTATTACTAGTATAGCAACGCTTAGGGCCCAGCAAAGATCAGGGTCCCATTTTGTGGGGCAGTGTATAAGCACCTGGTAAGAGACAATCCGGGTCCTACAGAGCTTACATTCAAGACAGGCAAAGGAAGCGAAGATTGATTATCCCTGTTTTAACATGTGGAGAACCAAGGCACAGAGAGATTAAGTGACTTGTTCCAGATGATACAAGGAGTCAGTATCAAAGCTGGGAATTGAATCCAGCTCTTCCAGGCGCTAGCCCAGTGCGTTAACCACAAGTCTGTCCTGCCTCACGCTGGAAAAAGCACTTGTGGATATACTCAAACCTGTACTGGCTGGAAGATGGAAAAATAACGTATAAGGTCTTTTCAGGCTCCTGCACTGGCACAATAGCTAATGCGCAGGTGAGGGCATGGTGGATTTCTGTTAAAACAGGACGGCAACATCTGATGTTTTGTGGCAGGAATAACATGACATCTGTGTGTCATGATGCTCTTTGTATTCAAATGTCCTAGTTCCCAGGTGGTCTGGCAAGCCCTTCAGTAATGTCATGTTGTCCTTTGCAGTCCATTGTGGCGTATTTCAATAAGCATGCAGGCAAAACAAGAGAAGAAGCCAAGCTTGCCTTCCTGAAGATAGTCTTCAAGTGGCCTACGTTTGGATCCGCCTTCTTTGAAGTGAAGGTACAGATTTCATTGTGTGGGTCATCTGGCAGGCGCAGGGACCCCGGGAATTGGTTGGTTCTCACCGCTCCTCCCCCTGACAGAGTATAAGGAATTCTAAAGGGAAGAACTGATGGCTGTTCGGTGGCCCCTGCCTGGGCCACGTAGACTCGTTTGCCAGCTCGCTCCCTCTAATTAGGTATTTCCATGGTACTCATCATTGTCTGAGGACCTTCCACTCATGCGTGGATCTGTCCTCTGTGCGGGAGGGCAGTGCTACTATTGCCATTTTACAGATTGGGAACTGAGGCACAGGGTAGAGTGAGATTTTCAATGGGACTTGGGCTCCTAAGCCACTTAAGAGCTTTTGCAAGTTCTGCTTTAAGCGACTTGCCTACAGTCAGCCAAGGAGTTGATGGATGAGCCAGGAATGGATCGCATGTCTCCCGAGTCCCCGTTCATTGTCCTAGCCACAAGACTTTGCTTCCTACCCCTTGACTTGGTTCTTCCTGGATGAGGTGGAGGCAGAATGGCTGGGTGTGTGGGGAAGCCTGCATTGCCACTGCCCTTCTTGGTTCTGAGCTGTAGGACTGAGGCCCAGAGCCTCAAAGGTATTAACTGCCTTTGGGAGTTAGGTCCCTCCATACCTTTGAGGATCTGGCCCTGAGTCTCCAGAACTGTCTGCCTAGCATCTCTGACCAGCACTAAGGAACCTAAAGCCAAAGGTAGGACGAGCAAAAGGGAATGGTGCAGTTGGCCCAGGATTCCTTCAGACCAGAGGTACTAAGGACAGGAGAGTCCATGCATGAAGAAGAGGTGATCTGAGGAGGGAAGGGCCACCTGGGGCTTCCCACTGCATCCCAGCTCACCCAGTCCTCGGGCAGGATGGCTCCCCTACCAGCTGCTTCCATTGGCAAACTGGGTGGGGAAAGAAATGGAAAAGAAGGAACTTTAAAGCCGCCAATCACTCATTAAAGTCACCAGGTGTTTGGGGCAGGGGTGGGGAGACTCATCATTAGCTGGATGGCTGTTACCATAGCAGTGAAGAGGCCTTGATTTATTTTGAGCTTCCTTAAAAGGATAAACTAGAGAGAACCCACGTGCGAGCTAAAATGCAGCGGGATTCTCGCCATGAGGCCGCTCCTTCTGATGGTCTGACGGGAGGGGCCCTCAGCCACGAGTTGTCCAATCTTCCAGGCCTTTTCATGTGACTGCTTCGTCTCGTTTGTAACAGCAAACTACCGAGCCAAATTACCCAGAGATCCTTTTAATTGCCATCAACAAGCATGGAGTCAGCCTCATAGATCCCAAAACCAAGGTAAGCCAGACGCCACCAGTTACTACCTGTGGAAAGCTCCGCCACATGCAATGGGGCCGTGCGCCTCCCAGGGCTAACGTTAGCGAACTGCGGGCGGGGGTAACGTTAGGCATCTAAATAAATGGCCTGATTCTCAAAGGTACCGAGTCTCCTCTGCTTCTTGTGAGGTCGACAGGAGCTGCAGGCACTCAGCACCTTGGAAAGTCAGGCCACTTGGGTGGAAGTCTGAACACTTTGGCCGTGATTCCGGGGTTTCTGAAAGGGACACGCTGACACAAGGTGGGGCTCACTGCTCCTGCCATCATTTGCACTGCAAGTGCCATGGGCCAGAGTTGCACCCATGAGTCCATGATGAGGGTGCAGAGGCACTCTGCCCCAGCCACGATCCTGCCTGGCCCTCCCTGATGTGCAATATCCCTGTGAGCGCTCAGCTGGCTAGTGTGGCAGAGGGCAGAGCTACTGCTCCTCCTCGCTCACCCCTTTCCCTGCTCCCCTTGCGGTGGTTTGCTCTCCTGACTGCAAAGATTGCAGCCAGCGGATGTGCAGACTCTCTCCTGGTGCAGAGGCAGTTCCCTCGACATTGTGCTTTTGTACCTGCCAACAGCTGCACACGGCCCAGCCCCAGCTAGCCCTCTGTGCAAAATGGAGGGTGCCCATACGTCCCATTTTGGCCGGGACAGGCCCCTTTTTAAGCTCTGTGCTGGCCATGCCGACTTTTTTGACAAAAACGGGCCTTTGTCCTGTTTGGGGAAGAGCAAACGAAGAAATGCCCAATTTACCAAAAAAGCCGGGTGCGCCCCGGCGCGGAGGAACGTTGTGGGGGCAGTGACGCGAGGTGCCAGACAGAGGCGTCCCCCCCCCCCAGCTGCAGAAGGCACAGAGCTTGGGGGGGGTCAACTCCAGTTGTGGGTGGCGTGGAGCTCATGGGAGTCGGCCCTAGCCCCAGGTGGCGGTGGGGGGGGAGGGGGGTGTGGCTCTGGCAAGCCCCAGGCCATTCCGTTTTTACTTTAGGAAATACGGTCACTCTAGTGAAATGGTTCCTACGTTTAATGACAGTGGTGTTAGGTACACACATCACCACGGGAGTGTGTAGCCTGCCTGGCTCCATGATGAGGAAGGGAGACACAACCGACAGCTGGCGTTTGCAAACAGCAAGGCAGGGGATAGTTTAGGGTGGCCCCAGGGGCTACAGTTAGGCCTGAGAGGATGAAATGAAGTCATGGTCAATAGACGCTGAATAGCAGGAAGCGCTTCCAGAGGCTGAGCTGCATTGTGCTGGGGAACAGTCTTCCCAGAGCAAAAGGCTTAGGACAGGGGTGGGCAAACTTTTTGGCCCGAGGGCCACATCAGGGTTGTGAAACTGTATGGAGGGCCGGGTAGGGAAGGCTGTGCCTCCCCAAACAGCTTGCCCCCCACCCCCTATCCAGCCCCTCCCACTTCCAGCCCCCTGACTGCCCCCCTCAGAATCCCCAACCCATCCAACCCCCCCCCGCTCCTTGTCCCCTGACCGCCCCCAGGACCTCACCCCCTATCAAACCCTCCCTGCTCCCTGTCCCCTGACTGCCCCGACCTCTATCCGCACCCCCACCCCCTTACCGGCCCCCCGGGACTCCCATGCCTATCCAACCCTGCCTGCTCCCTGTCCCCTGACTGCCCTTTCCCCTATCCACACCCCCACCCCAACTGCCCCCCGGAACCACACCCCTTATCCAACCCCGCCTGCTCCCTGTCCCCTGACTGCCCAGACCCCTATCCACACCCCCGCCCACTGACAGCCCCCCCAGGACTCCCACGCCTACCCAGCACCCCCTGTTCCCCGTCCCCTGACCGCCCCCCCAGAACCTCTGCCCCATCCAACCGCTCCCTGTCCCCTGACCACCACCACCCCGAACCTCCGCCCCAGCCAACCGCCCCCTGCTCCCTGTCCCCTGA
>NW_020694181.1:0-13177 GCF_002925995.2 Terrapene triunguis
CCCCACCAAGAGCACCCATCACCCTGGGTGCCACAGCCCCTCCCCAGGGCACCCATCACCCGGGTCCCACAGCTCCCCCCCAGCGCACCCATCAACCGGGTCCCACAGCCCCCCTTCCCCACCAAGAGAACCCATCACCCTGGGTCCCACAGCACCCCCCCTCCAAGGGTATCCATTGCCCTAGGCCACACAGCCCCCCAAGGACACCCTGGTTCCAAAGCCTCCAACCACCCCCCACCAAGGGCATCTGTGGCTGGATCCTGTGTGTTTTAAGGTTATAAAAGGACTCAGGGAGGGGATAGACAGGCACAGGATGTTTGGGAAGGGGAAGGCCAAGGTCAGAATAACCGAGCTTGGCAGAATGCTCCATGTTACATCATACTAGCCAGAAGGGCTCTAGAGGGGCACACAGGACTCTGAACTCAGCCCAAAGGGTGCTGCAGAGCAGTGAGGAAACTGAGGCAGGGAAATGCATGCAGGGCTTGTGATTTTGATATTGATCTGTATTTCTCAAGTGATTAAGTGAAGACAATGCTGCATACAACCCCTGTGCAAAATCTGGATGTGCGTTTCATGCTTTATGCCTGGCACCTGCCCCCGGAAAGAGTTACACGGTGAGCCGGTAGGCTCACGCCTTCAGCTGGAGTTCTGTAAGATGGTGTGTTCAAGCCCCAGGAGGTGAGTCCGAGGGGTATGGTCTAAGCTCTCAGGACAGGGTGGTAGACAGAGGGTCTGTGCACCGAGAGTACGCCTAGGGACCGCAAGCCAGGGTCACTGCCTGGGCTCTGTTCAGACCCCAGAGACTTAAAACACATAGGTTCCAGCAGCTGGATCCCCCCTCCCCAGCAGTCCAGTGAGTAGCCAAAAGGGAACCTCTGACAATTCCTTTGAGAGGGTAGAAGATAGATCAGCTACTGTGGCCCAAACAGACATTGGCCTCTCTGCAAAGATTGCCAGCAAAGGGCCAGTTAGTACCAGTTGTGATGGGAGGGGGACCCCCAAACAAGGGCCACTGAAGAGCCATCGGAAGGGCACAATTTATGGCCCCTGCGTAGGGCTGCCATGGCACCTCCGTCCCTCACATTTCCACGGATCCATTTGTCTCAAAATTTTTCTAGACATATGTCCTGATCATTTTCACGCACTTTTTGCTTCGTGATCCCCTCACCCCGCTCTTGACCTTGGCTGATACCAAATAAGCAACAGGAGAGCTGGTAAAGACTAAACCAAGTGTGGGAGGCAGCATGGCCTGTCAAGTGGAGCAGGGGATCGGGAGCAGAACTCCTGGGTTCTGCTGCTGATTGGAAGGGATCATGGTGGTCTAGTGGTTAGAAAAGAAGATTGGGAACCAGGATTTTGGGAGTATGCTTCATGGTTAGAGCAGGGGACTGGGAACCAAGACTTTTCCCAGTTGGGCTGCTGGCTTGCTGTGTGACCTGGGGCAAGCCGTATCACCTCTGCCTCAGTTTGCTTGGCTGTAAAATGGGTGTAAATGTGGCAAGAAAGGTGGGTGAGGTTTGTGTAATATGTCAAGCTCTCTGTGATCCTCTGATGAAAGGCCATGTGTCATGGCCTAGTTGTGTGCTGGCTAACCAGCCGGACGTGTGGGGTAAAACAGGTGTTAGCCCACTTCACTAGTGGTAACACTGGTAATTCCTGGCTCTCATCAGCAGAGCTCAAAGCATTTGACAAAGGGATTCAGCATTATGAAGGGGCATTGCAAGGTGCTGCAATCCCTCTGGCTCGGGCAGATTTGGACAGGCTTTTCAGACTGCAATGATCTCTTTGGGACAGAAAGCATGGCCCAGAATCTGAGCTCAGTTACACCAGGGCAGACCCATTCATTTGCACCAGAGTAACTGAGCTCCGAATCTGGCCCCCTGTTTTTGTACTTAAGTGGCTACCACATCCTCTGTCCTGCGATGCAGGAGCTGACCTGCCTCAGAGTGGGGAAGGAGGAGCTGGTTGGCAGAAAATGTTTAGAAATACAGGTTCTGCTGCTGGAAGATGACGCACAGTGATTTCATCTCCAGCTTTCCAGGATGGAGAAAGCCTGCCAGGAAAGATTTGGGCTGGTCTCAGAAGTTACTGCAGGAAGAGCTGGAGGAGTGGCAGGCAGGGAAACAGACCATTTGGGCCCAAAGAGGGTAACTCATGCAAGAGCAGTCTGGTTATTGTGGGGAGTGAATTGCTTGCACGTGCCCTGGCCTAGGGAAGCACTGGTTGATCACCAGGACAGCAGGTGAGGAGAAGGGGCCATGCTTGCTCTGGGAATGGCATGTTCAATGCAAGGTTAGAGATTTATAAATTCCAAGCCCAGAAAGGACCATTATGGTCATTTAGTCTGACCTCCTGTATCGTACAGGCCAGAGAACTTCCCTGGGTTTATTTCTCTTTGAACTAGAGCAGATCTTTGAGAAAAACATCCCAAGCTGGAGGCATGTAGGTAAGTATAGCGGTCAGTAGGTTTCCAGTATAGGGTGATGTTTATGTGACCGTCGCTTATTAGCACCGTAGTGTCCGGGAAGTGGATCTCTTGTGTGGACTGGTCCAGGCTGAGGTTGATGGTGGGGTGGAAATTGTTGAAGTCCTGGTGGAATTCCTCAAGGGCCTCCTTTCCGTGGGTCCATATGATGAAAATGTCATCAATGTAGCGCAAGTCGAGTAGGGGCGTTAGGGGAAGCCTCAGGGACGATCCCTCACTCTCACAGCTACACTTACCTACATGCCTCCAGCTTTCATCCAGACCACATCACACGATCCATTGTCTACAGCCAAACTCTAAGATACAACCCGCATTTGCTCCAATCCCTCAGACAGAGACAAACATCTACAGGATCTCTATCAAGCGTTCTTAAAACTACAGTGCCTACCTGGTGAAGTGAAGAAACAAATTGATAGAGCCAGAAGGGTACCCAGAAGTCACCTACTACAGGACAGGCCCAACAAAGAAAGTAACAGAACGCCACTAGCTGTCACCTACAGCCCCAACTAAAACCTCCCCAGCACATCATCAAGGATTTACAACCTATCCTGAAGGACGATCCTTCACTCTCACAGATCTTGGGAGGCAGGACAGTCCTCGCTTACAGACGGCCCCCCAACCTGAAGCAAATACTCACCAGCAACTACATATCACACAACAAAAACACTAATCCAGGAACCAAACCCTGCAACAAACCCCGGTGCCAACCAGTACTGGATTTACCATGGCGCCACTGGCGCCGGGCCCACGGTCCAAAGGGGCCCCGACCCAGCCCGCTCTTCTCCTCCCTCCCCACTCTCTCCTTTGGGGGCAGAAGCTTGATGCTGCCGGCTCCTGCTGCAGTAGGGCAAGCTGGCAGCCAAGCTCCTCCCCCACCTCTTCCCCTAGCGTGCTACCTTCCCTCCCCTCCTCTTCTCCCTGCCGCCGATCAGCTGTTTGCCGGCAGGAGGGAGGGGGAAAAGCGGAGCCTCAGCATTCTCGATGCCCCCTGCCGTGAGCACCACCACGACCCCAGCCCACACCCCCAGGCCTCAGCCCACCCTGACCTCTGCACCCCCTCACACCCCCCAGCAACCTCTCACACATGCCCAGCCCCCTGCCCTGACTCCTGCACACACCCCCACCCCAGCCTCCTGCCCTGACCCCTGCACCACCCTCACACTACCCCAGCCCCTTGCCCTGACTCGTGCACCCCCCACATCCCCACCCCCATCCTGAGCACCAAACGGGAGCTCCTGCACCCCCCCCCCATTCCCACCTGCACCTGCCCCAGGTAAGCGCTCCACATCCCAACCTCCTGCCCCAACCCTGAGCCCCCTCCCTCACCCTAGCTCCTGGCCAGACCCCGCTCCCCAACGTTTTTTACAATATTTGGAAAGATCATTAAGTGGTCCATCGAGACCCTCTGTGATTGTCAAGTGGTCTGTGGAAAAACAAGTTAGACTACAAGAACAATCAAGGTCCCTCACTTTATTTTCATTTACTTGCTATTACTTATAGGAGGAGGCTGAAGAAAAAAAATGAAAAATGGGGACGGGCGGGAGATAAGAGAGAATGTTATTTTTCTTGGCTGGGTCCCAAGGAGGGGCCCCAAAAATGAAGCTGAGCACAGGGCCGGGGGGCCCCACTAACTCTAAATCCACCACTGACTGTCACGTCACCTGGGCTGGGGATACTGTGTTGACTGATCCCCACAGTCTCCAACCTACCTGGGCAGTACAGCAGACATGGCCCTGGCCACTAGCTCCTCTCCACTCCCTAGCCCCCCCCCCACTTGCTTACCATGCCCCCCCCCCCCCCCCCCCCGCTTAAGGCTTAGCCCTCTCACTTTTAAAAATGAGTGCTTGTCCCGTCCCCACAGGCTTTTCTGGCAGCCCTGTTGCCAGGTATCCAGTTTTAGACTGGAAACTCCAGTAGAAAACGGGACCTGAGTGCCCGGTTAGCAGTGCTGACTGGAAACTAAAAGTCTGGTTATAGGAGTAACCACATTAGCCTCCACTCCTCTCACTCCCAACACCCACCCCAGAGGGCTGGAAGAGAACCTGTCCTGCTGCTGCGGGAGGAGGGGCAGCTCAGTGCAGAGAGAGATGAAGAGAATGGGCTAGAACCAGGTAGGTACCCACTCTACGTGGGCAGGGGCGGGGGGGATCCTGTTTACCCCCCAGCCCTGCTGCGCTTGCAGTTTACCCTGGCCCCTCCCTTGCTCCAGGGACCAACCCTAGCTCCCGCCCCACTGTGCTTTTGCCCCCAGCGCCTTTTACAATCATTCCCTAGGGGGGGCCCACAAATATGTTTGGCGCTGGGCCCACAAAAAGTTAATCCGGTCCTGGTGCCAACTCTGAGGGATAGCTCAGTGGTTTGGGCCTGCTAACCCCAGGGTTGTGAGTTCAATCCTTGGGGGGGCCACTTAGGGATCTGGGGCAAAATCAGTACTTGGTCCTGCTAGTGAAGGCAGGGGGCTGGACTCGATGACCTTTCAAGGTCCTTTCCAGTTCTAGGAGAGAGGATATCTCCATTAATTTATTTATTTATTCAAGGGACACCATCATAGGACCTAACCACATCAGCCACACCATCAGGGGCTCGTTCACCTGCACATCTACCAATGTGATATATGCCAGCAATGCCCCTCTGCCATGTACATTGGCCAAACCGGACAGTCTCTACGCAAAAGAATAAATGGACACAAATCTGACACCAGGAATTATAACATTCAAAAACCAGTAGGAGAACACTTCAGTCTCCCTGGACACTCAATAACAGACTTAAAAGTGGCAATTCTTCAACCAAAAAGCTTCAAAAACAGACTTCAATGAGAAACTGCAGAACTGGAATTAATTTGCAAACTGGATACCATCAAATTAGGCCTGAATAAAGACTGGGACTGGATGAGTCACTACAAAACCTAATGTCCCCCTGCTGATACTTACACCTTCTTGTCAACTGTTTGAAATGCACCACCTTGTTTACATTGGCCTTATTAGCACTACAAAAGTGATTTCCACCCCTTCTTGTCAACTGTTGAGAATAGCCCACGTCCACCTTAATTGAATTGGCTCATTAGCACTGACCTCCCACTTGGTAAGGCAACTCCCATCTTTTCATATGCTGTGTATTTATACCTCCCTACTGTATGTTCCACTCCATGCATCTGATGAAGTGGGTTTTAGCCCACAAAAGCTTATGCCCAAATAAATTTGTTAGTCTGTATGGTGCCACAAGGACACCTCGTTGTTTTTTTCTGAGATTTAGGGACACCTGAAGCATGGGGTTGCGTACCTGACCATCCTGGTCAAAGATGAACCTACCCTCCAGGAACTTATTTCATTCTTTTTTGAACCCAGTTATGGCCTTCATGATCTCCCCTGATAGCATGTTTCGCATGCTAACTGTGCATTGTGTGAAGAATGTTTGTTTTCAATCTGCTGCCTAGTAAGGTTGTTCTAGGTTCTACACCTGGCTCTGGGAGAGGGGTGGGTCTAGTGAATAGAACATGGGTGGGCCAGGAGTCAGGACTCCTGGGTTCTATCTTTGGCTGTAGACAGGGCCGCCCGGGGGAGGGGCAAGTGGGGCAATTTGCCCAAGGCCCCGGGCCCCGCAGGGGCCCCCCACGAGAATATAGTATTCTATAGTATTGCAACTTTTTTTTTTTTATGGAAGGGGCCCCCAAAATTGCTTTGCCCCCGCCCCCCTGAATCCTCTGGGCGGCCCTGGCTGTAGAAGGGGGTATATCTGATGGTTAGAGCAAGAAACAGATACCATAATGATGGGCATGGTGTAAGAACTGAGGAGAGGAGACTAAAAAGGGCTCAAGGAGGAAAGAATTGGTGAGTGACGTGTTGAGGTGGGTAATTTTGACCTCATTGCTCTGGTAGCTGGAAAGCACAGAGAGGACCTTTGGGTTGCAGGCACCTGGCCTGCAGACCCAGCCATCTCTGCCTTCCCAGGGCGATCCCTGCAGTGGGTTGTAGATTTTTTTCCTCGTCTCTTTGCAATGCACAAGCTTGGCTGTCATGCACCCAAGGTTTTCACCATCTCGCATGTGGGTGCAGAACTGCCTGCTGCCTCTCCGGAGGGTGTGGGTTCTATGCACCAGGGCTTGCGATCTTTCACCAGCATTAAAGTCGCTTTGAACAGAATGTGACCGGGGAGCAAAATGCAGAAATGTGGTTGGGGGGGGGGGAGGGGAAGGGAAGGAAGCTGAAGCCGCAGCAGCTTGGTTAAACAAAACACATTTTTAAAAGTGAAACTGAAACAGAGACTAGAACTCATGGGGTGAGAAAGTGATCCTTAGCAAACTATAATATTGTCAGCATGTAGTTCTGGGTAGTCTCTCTCTCCTTGGTCACTTTATCTGACTGACCCCCACCTCTGCTGCTCTAACCCCTAGACACCATTTCCATCCCAAAGCTGGAAATGGAACCCATGAGTCTGGACTTCCAGCCCCCGGTTCTAATTGGACACCCTGCCCTACTATTAGGCTGTAAATCCCAGCCTCACCATCTCTGTTTGTTTGATACAAATGTTACAGTGAAACAAACAGACGTGGCTGGGCACATGTCTGAAAACAGTTCTCTGGTGCCTTGGGCGGTTGCCTCCATTGTCTGCAGCAGTTTCATACATAAAGGGATTTGATCACTCCTTCTGTTGAGCTTTACCAAGCTTGGCCACCCACTGGCTTCAAGGAGATCTGTGACTGTCTTTGGATCCCATTAGCACTGTCCAGTGTAACGGTCTAAATCAGTTCTTGCTCCTGTTAGCCTTGTGGAGCAAGCCCAGCTAGGGAGAGTGAGACAGATGCTACTCCAAAGCAACAGATTTGTTAACCAAGGCCCAGACCCTCCATGGGAGTTGGGCCCCTAAATCCCTTTGAGAATCTGGGCCTCAGGACTTGCTTACGTGGAGGATTTATTCTGGAATAAGACAATGTGTCTCTAGCGATAGCTATTCAGCAACAGCTGGCCATGTGGACACTCTCATTCTGGGGTTATTTAGTCTGCAGAAGAGAAGAATGAGGGGGGATTTGATAGCAGCCTTCAACTACCTGAAGGGGGGTTCCAAAGAGGGTGGAGCTAGGCTGTTCTTAGTGGTGGCAGATGACAGAACAAGGAGTAATGGTCTCAAGTTGCAGTGGGGGAGGTCTAGGTTGGATATTAGGAAACACTTTCACTAGGAGGGTGGTGAAGCACTGGAATGGGTTACCTAAGGAGATGGTGGAATCTCCATCCTTGGAGGTTTTTAAGGCCGGCTTGACAAAGCCCTGGCTGGCATGATTTAGTTGGTGTTGGTCCTACTTTGAGCAGGGGATTGGACTAAATGACCTCCTGATGTCTCTTCCAACTCTGTGGCACCTTTAAGACTAACAGAAGCATTGGGAGCATCTGAAGAAGTGAGGTTCTTACCCACGAAAGCTTATGCTCCCAATATTTCTGTTAGTCTTAAAGGTGCCACAGGACCCTCTGTTGCTTTTTACAGATTCAGACTAACACGGCTACCCCTCTGATACTCTTCCAACTCTAATATTCTATGATTCTGCAATAGCTTTCCCCATCCATTTCCCCAGGCAGACAAGCCCTTAACTGCAATCTTTGTGTGAAAATCACTGTGGACAACAGGACGCTAGAGGGGTCACTAAGAGCACAATCTGAAGACAACAGCGCTGCATGTTTTTAAATCATGACAGGATCTGCTCCAGTTCATCCAGGAATTACTCCGGGGCAAGTCTCTGGCCTGTGTTATACAGGAGGTCAGACTAGATGATCACACTAGGCCCCTCTGGCCTTGAAATCGATGAACCCCAAGGATTTGCATTCCTGGCAAAGATGCAGAATAGCCCAGCTTGACTCTCAGATCCCAGAGTTAGTTTATGATGTCAGAAACGGAAGTTGGCCCTGAAAATGGGAGCCATTGAGGCAATAAACGCGGAACCCCTCAAGGGCAGCTTTAGAGTCACTGTGCAAGGAAAGGCTGTGCTTTAGCCTTGCAGATTTGAATCTAAAGGGAGGAAATGCACTAAGCGGGAGATCCACTAGCAGAGTTAGCTTGGCTGCATATCCTGGTCTGTATTACTGGTCAGCTAGTCACACGGGTGACTGAATATGACAGAACATTCCCTCTCCTTTTCTCCACTACACTGGAGCTGCCTTGCCTCATTGTCTCTCTACTGAGAGTCAGGACTTGTGGGTTCTATTCCTGGCTCTGGAAGGGGAGTGTGGTTTAGTGGTTAAAGCGGGGGGGGGCATGTCTCAGGATTCCTGGGTTCTACCCCTGGCCCTAGAAGGGAGTACAGACGCTCCCTGACTTACGCAAGCGTTCTGTTCCGGAACGCCTTGCATCACTCGAATTTTGTGTAAGCCGGAAACATATCTCTGACCATTACGCACCCCCCACCCCAAAAAAGCCCCCCAACCCTCCTATTTCTAGCTTACGGAACTTTTTCCATAAGCTTGGATTTGCATATGTCGGGTTTACGTAACTTGGGGAGCGCCTGTATACTGGTTAAAGCAAGAAATGGGAAAACCCTGCAGCTGTTTTTTATGCCCAGTTTAGGAGGAGCATGTGCTAGTTTACAGGGGAAAGTAGCCAAGGCTGGTGGCTCTGTCAGTCACTCCCTGCATGACTTTAGGGAAGACATGTCGCCACTCTGTGAATTTTCCCCATGGGGAAGTTTCCCCATGAATACAACTGGGGTGTTTGTGACGCTGACTAAATGATTGAAAGGCCATTTCGGAGCCTTGCCGGTAAGGGGTTATTAAAGAGCTACGTATTATTCCATTGTAATCCCATTGTGTGGCGTGAGTCACTGAGGTGCAGTCTCAGGAGTGCCGCAGCAGCTGAAACTAGACAGACATTTTGCAGCTCACTAGGTCAGTGGTTCATTTAATTAATAAAAACTGTAGGGCAAGCTAATCCCAGGAAGGTGCTGACTTTCCGACACTATTGCTGCAGAGAGAAAAACACATTCACTCAGGCAGAGGAGCACATTAGCTCCTCCTCTAAGTCGCAGCCGAAACAGTCATGCTGAAAATCTAAGCTTGACAGAATTGGATTTCTATATAATTTAGATGGAAAATATTGATGTTTAATCTTAAGCGTTTTTTTAGATTTTTATCAATTAATGTTCACAGTTGTGAGACATTATGGGGAGGTCAGACAATTATTTAACGTCAGTAGACACAGATTCAAAAAGTGAAAGTTGTATAGATGGTTAAAACACAAATTGTCACCATCAGATGTCAATATATACAAAGACAATAGTCTTAAGTCAACAAATAATACCTGCTTTTACTAGTCATTCGGTAGCCATTTGTAACAAGCCTAATTCAGAAGAATAAATCGCTGGCTTTTGCCTCTAATAAATTCCCAAGCAGCCTTTGTCTTACTTTGCCCCTCTGCCAATTTCTGTTATTAACAATGGAAATATTTTTTGTAGGTTTGTGTGTCTGGTAAAATTGCCATTTACCAACAAAAATCTAATCCTCCCAAGGCTCTGACTATAAAGAATGTAGAGATTTTCATATCATGCCATGATCTTAGGCACGAAAGGGGGTAGGCCAGGTCTGGGGACAAACCTCTTATGGCTGTTGTGAATAAAGGCATCTGATGGGCAGTAGGAGGCGCTGGGCTGCTGGAAACCTCACATCCTGCCATCCTGTTTATATTTAACTCCCAAGAGTTGGGTTGTTAAACGTTGTTTTTGCCGATTTCCAACAAGCCCATTTCTGTCCCACCACCCTCAATTTCCCCCGGTGGTTTCAAAGGGATAGAGAAGTCTTCACTGCTTGTGTTGTTGCTGTGCACTTTTAAACAGCTGTTGTGGCCCTAACCAAGAGGTGGCTGCATTTTGGTGACTGCTGCAAAGTATCCTGGGAGCCTGGGAGAGAGAAGAGCATACGCCTTGTTTTTTTCTAGATGTCACAGGATGGAGTTTTGAAGTTCAGCAGCAAAGAGCAAACACCCAAACTGCAGACCATGGATTTAAAAATCAACAGACATCTTTAGAAAGACAGTAAATGTAAGACCCACGCATATGTCCTTGCATTCTTCTGTCTCTCTCCTCTCCTCCTCCACCTCCCCAAAACATCTGGGTTGTTCATAGGATCTCAGCCAGAGACTGAGCAAGTGAAATTCCTTAGAGATTAGTGTAGAACTAGATTGGGTAACCCCCCCGCTGGCTCATTGCCTTCCAGATGTTCCTGCAATGAGCTGAGCTGGCTCAGCAGCCCCCGCCCTACCCGTGACAGCCCCCAACAAGCTGGAGTTAGCTAAAGCTCGGGGGGCCTGGGCAGGCGAGGATAGGAGCATGAATAACCAGCAAGTTCAGTTCTGCACATGGGACCACATGCATTTCTGGGATGCTCCAAACACAGGATTAGGCCTTCGCTGCAGGCCCAGGGCAGGAGAGGGAGGCAACACTTGGCCAAGCACGAACACCTGGCACAGCTGCAGCAGGGGCACAGGGCTGGTTATGGAGGTGGCCCGGTCCTGCCTCCTTTTAGGGGTTGGATTTGGGCCAAGATTAACCAGGTAGGGCTCACACTGGGTCCTCTGAACCTTTCCTTCCACTACTGGGGCTCCCACTGGCAGGAGGGATGCTGGGATCCTTGCCCAGTTCCCCTAAGCTTCCAGCTCTGGCTGTGCCGGGGTGACTCTCACATGGTAATTCCCCCCAGACACACCCAGCCCTGCACCCATATGAGTCACCGGGCTGCCGTGATGCATTTCTTTCAGGGTGGATTTGATTTAAATTAAATTGATTTAAATCACTAGTCAGGAAGACGCGCTTTAATCATGGTTTTCTACATAAAAGTGCATTCTTGTTGGTTGTTATAATCTTAATACATATTCTTCACAACTCAGAGATAGATGTAGGTTTCATTTTTAGAAGGTACACCCTATGCATTTTTAAGTGACTTATTTTGAAAACTTTTCAGATGAGTTTTACAGCTATATCAGAAAATGACTGATTGTTTGGTGATTTCATTTACCAAAGGTAATTGAAGCAGATATTTATGAAGTCATTGGGAGGTGAACTATCTCCAATTCAACAGGTTAATCATTAATATTTGGAGGATTTTCTTGCCATGCTATATTAGGAGAACATCACCAGACAGACATTTAAATTGTTTTATTTAACTAAAACAACGTTATGTATTCTGGATTTTTTCTTCAACAGCAAACATAATATTTTAATAAAACAAGCATATGAATTTTTGAATTTAGTTAAACATTCAAGTTTTTTAAAATCAGGTTTGTTTTTGTTAAAATTGTAAAAATAAAACAAAAATTAAATCAACTATGTCAGCCAGGTCAACATGAGAAACTCAAAATATTGGCTTCTGCAGCTAACGCAGTCACCTTCACCTTTATTTTCCTGTTTGTTCATAATCTGGAAAAGAAAAACAAGCTTTCCTGCTTTTTCAGGTCCCAAACGATTTCTCAATTTGGAATGAATTAGTCCAAAGGAAGAAAATATTCTTTCTACACCAGAAGAAGTTACTGCTGTTAAAAGTGAGATGATCACTTCAACAGTCTCTGAATCCAAGTGCTTAAGTGACTTCCACCAGTTTACTGGTGTGACTTTCTTTAAAACATAATCAGCAAAAATTTCTTAAATGGTTCTTATTCCCAAACTGGGTCTCTTTTACAGCCTGCTGCCATTATAGGTTTGCCCTTCTAGTGAGAAAACGGTATGGTAGATCTCAAATCAATGAAGGCTACACTCAGAAAGACCTCCTGACTTCTGGAATATGCTGCTCAAACAGTTTCACTTTTGTTTCTACTGCCTGTCCCTCCTTTCTCACATTTATCTCCAGACTTCTTCTCCTTGTCCAGATCTATTCTGCCCCCAACAATCTTCTATTCATTGAACTTTCTGAAACTTTGCACTTTTGGAGAGAGGTAAGGGATTGACGCTGTGTACACAAATTTGCAGAGGGACAATAGGGTTGAGGTCTGTTATTTCTCACCTCCATATATTATTTATTTATTTAAAAAAGTTTTTGCTGTTAACAAGCATGTTACCTCTGGAGACACAAATCCACAGTTTGAGAACTGTAAAACTAAGCATCTCTGATGGTATCTTCTAGATTGAGCACTGAGTCCCATTGCGTAGATAGAAAGATTAACCTAAATCATCCACACAGAAGCCCCTGAAACCCCATAAGATTGGGTCCCTAATCCATGAACTATTGGAATTTATTTACAAAACTTTCCTTACAGATTACATGAATATATTGTATCATACTATAAAATTTATAATCCCTATTCCATGATGAGATATCCTTGAGCTATAATGTATCTTAATTAAAACTATCTTTAGATAGTTTTTTTCCTCAAACAGCATTTTATCCAAAGAATCCGATTTAAATAAAAAAAAAAAAATCAGATTTTTATCCACCCTGATTTCTTTGCCTGGCTCTGCTTCCTCTGCACCTTCCCCATCCGCTGTCCCCATCAGGTAGCTGAGTCTCAGGGTGTCCCTACAGCTGGCTACGCCCTGCGAGAGCACAGCTCAGCAGGTGACTTAGGGCTGGCTCAGACAATAGCAGGAAGGACCAAGTTCCTGGTTCCCAGAATCCTGCCAATGCCCTCCTGGCCCCCTCCCCACCCAAACCCTGCCAATGCCCTCCCGGCCCCCTCCCCTCCCCACCCAAACCCTGCCAATGCCCTCCCGGCCCCCTCCCCACCCCA
>NW_020694182.1:0-8003 GCF_002925995.2 Terrapene triunguis
CTATCCCTCCCCCTCCATAACACACTCACTGCAGGGGGAGACAGCTCTACACCTGAGCTGCTGCAATGCACCGACGGAGAGTCCTTACCTCCCCCATCCTGGCCATATTGCTGTAGGCCAGGCGCTCGGTGTCCTGGAGCCCGTCCTGGCACCACAGATCGCTCGCCTCTTGGATGTTCAACCCTGGGGAAGAAAGACACACCCATTGGGGAGGTTTGGCATCCGGTTTTAGTGCCTCTTTCCTTCTGTTCCCTTTGCTGGGTGAACACTGGCTGGGGTCCTCGGGGCACCCAATGGACCAGGCAGCTAAGTATCTGAAGGGGAATTTGTCTCATTCATCACAGCAATCATGGACCCTTATGGCCATGGTGCTCTGGGAGTGGGTGCCTGTTAACAGTGGCGTCTAATACTGAGAACCCCCCCCCCACCCACCCACTGAAGTCAGGATCTGGCCCTAGCTACCCAACTGGTGACATCCTATAAGCTTTGTGTCCTTCCCCTGTGGTCCCTGCCCCTGCCCTCATGGTGGGCTCTTTCCCTCCACGTGTCTCAATAGCTCCGTTCCTGTCCCCTCACCAGCTGGCTGCCCCCTGGGCGGGCTGATTTCCCTGGGCTGGGGGACGGAGCCAGGCTCTGAGGTAAAGCAGCCAATTTCCCTGGCATATTCGCCCCTTCCTCTCTCCCTGAATTAGGGAGATGAGTGTGAGACATCATCTAAGCTGGGGTCGGTCTCAGAGGAGGGGGCTTCTTTCTGTAGGGTCCCTTGGCCAGCAAGTGGGGGGCCCAAAACAGGGGCCTTGTTTCCATTGAGGTCCCTCTGCCCTGCTGCAGTTGGTCTAACAGAAGAGACCTTAGTTCTATGGGCGTCCCAATGGCCAGCTGGAGCTAGTCGCCAAGGGACTCACTTCTATGGGGTCCCATTGCCCAGCTGGGTTTCTTACCCCTCCTCTGCAGCAGGAGCCTCTGCAGCCAATGTATCCCGCTCCTGGCTTGCTGGCTGATGTCGCTGGCTGGGTCCGAGATGTGCAGACCCAGCTGCAGTACAAAGTTGCCCGCCTTGGGGAAATCAGAGGAGGTCTGGTGGGAGGAGAAGAGGGGAATCCATCAACATTCTCCCTTCAGCTCCCCAGCTCCTCTGGGCCAGAGCTCTGCTCCCATCCATCTGTAGGAGGCGCTGAGGGAGAGGAACTAGAGCCCTCTTTCTCTCTGACCCCAAAGGAGCTTGAAGCAAAGGGACCAGGGCAAGGGCCCTCTATGAGCACTCGCTGCCAGGCTGCTCCAGAATAACAAGGGCCCTGAGGCCAGGCACGACCCTGCCAGCCCATGGCCTATGGAACGCAGTCCCTCACGGACCCAGGGCGGACCAATTAGCAAGGGGATGAGGAACTTGACTCAAGCCCTGACTCTGCAGGATGCTGGGGTCAAAGGTCACTTACGTCAAATCCAGGCAGGGAGGTGGCAAATTGGAGCAGGGCAGCGCTGCTCCGTATGGCTCTAGCTCTCTCCAGGCTGTTTTTGGAGTGGAGCCAGAAATGGACGTGCTGCGGGAGAAGGAGGCAGGGGAGGGTCAGCGAGCAGGCGTACATGCTCTACAAACGAGCCTCTCCCCCTCCCATGGGGCTGAGACCTTGTGCTCAAGGGGGAATAGCTGACTTCTCATGTGGGGGTTCATGACACTGCCCACGTCTTGCTGGGCACAAGCTCATTGTCTCTCCAGGCTGGGACAATGTTCGATCTTGGGGCTGGTCTATTTGCTCTGAACTCCTGATCCATGAACAGCACGTCAGGATCAAGGCACATGCCCTGGACCCCAGACCCCGGCTGCAAAGCCTTGGTAGGATGGATGGAGCGGCCGTGAGGACAATGCCTCCGGGAACTGCAGTGTCCCTAGGACAGAAGAGCTGATTCCCTGAGGTTCCTCCGGTATCTCAGGGTCTCCCTAGAAAGGAGCCAGAGACTTTTCTCAGAGGCCCATGTCCTGCATCTCACAGGGGTTTCAGTCTCTCAGTCCCCAGCCAGGTCTGGTGCTCACTGTTAGTGCGTAATGCTGCCATGCAGAGCTCTGGCTGACACTCCCAGCTCCTTCCCCTGCTTCCCCGCGCCCCCGCCCCATGAGGCGTAAGGGTCCCAACATGGCACTGCACTGACAGCTCTGGGAACGTGTGGCCGCTTGGGTCCAAGCTGGGAGGACACAATGGAAACGTGACTCTTCTAGTCTCTCCTTTGCAGCCCTCCCACGGGGTTCAGGGGAAATTCCGCCCCAGACCCTACCATTCTACTCACCTCCAAGAGGTGCTGCAGCTTGTCTGTGGTGGGGGTCTCGGTGAGCAGGCACCCAAGCAAGGTGTCCAGGCCCTGTAAATAGGTGTTGTGCAGAGCCTGCAAGAAGAGGGAGCACCCGTCAGTCATGGGACATGGGGCTACACCAGTCAGGGGACCAGGGGGGTTCTCGGGGGAGCCCTGGCCAGACCCAAAAGGCACATCCTGGCCTCTGCCATTCCCATCACTCCAGGGACACTTAGCAAGAGTTCATGGCCGGATGCCTGCTGCCTCTTCGATCCTTGCTCTTAGCAGTTCTCTGCGCAGGGCCTGGTACCCAGCAGACTATGGAACAGCCAAACCGCAATGGGTGGGAGGTAGGATCCCCAGGAGAGTCCAGGCAGCAGAGCAGAGAATGAGGAGAGGGAAGGCTGGGTTCAGCCACAGAGGGGTAACAGAGGGGCCTTCCCTGAGAGTTTGTGTTGTCCCCCCTCCGCCCTGCCTGGGCCTGTTCCCAGCTCTGCTCACCCCTCCCCTATTCTCAGCAGCTCCATCAAACCGAGGGAGCAGGGACCAGAGGCGGCTCCTGCTCCTGGGACGGGAGAAGTAGGATCATGACCTACCTGGAAGTGGGTGGTATACCGCTCAGTGGTCATGGTGAATATGGTATACATAAGAGCCCGCAGGAGGCATGACTCCAGCTCCAGGGCAAGCGGCGGCTTCAGTTTGCTGGCAGGAGAGAGGAGCCCGTGTTATACTTGGCAGCACCGGAATGGCGCTAGCACTGACAGGGACATGACCCCCCTCCCCCGCAGTGATCCCCTCCCTACGGCCACTCTAACGTTACTGGAGTGAAATCACCCCCCAGCCAGGAAAGAGGGGAAGTTCCCGCCTCCTCTGCTGGGGGACGCAAACAGCCACAGCTGGGGGTAATCTAGGCCAGAGAGGATCTGGGACTCCCGGCTCCGGACCCGATCAGCACCAGGGTTAGGGCAGCTGGATGGGAGGGTCCTGGTACCTGAGGCTGCACACCGCGGCCATGGAGCTGGAGATGATGGAGGTTGGCTCTGGCAGCAGGGGCAGTTTTTCAATCAGCTCCTGAGAGACCCCAAGAAGATAAAATCGCATGTGAGACTCAGGCCCCGCAGACCCACAGGCGCTTCCCAGGGAGGAGACCAAAGGGCTCTGCAGAAACAGCCAGTGTCACCCCCACCCCCAACCAGCTGGGCCCCCCATTCCGCCCATCCGTCAAACTTCCTTCCCCCTCTCCCACCCAATTCCTCCCTCCCCTCCCCTCCCGCCTTAAAATTTCCTCACTGCCAGCTCCCGATCGGTGTCGGAATTTCCCCCTTCCCTGCTCCCCAGCCCTCAGCCCCAGGAACCACTGTCGTCTGCTCCCCACTCCAGCCCCACTAACTCTTCTCCCATCTCTGGGTCCCTCACCCCAGGGGCCAGGCACGGGGGCCCACTCACCGCAATGCTCTCCACGAGGGCCTCTTTTGAGAAGTGCGGCTCCAGGGTGTCCCGCCCCTGCTGCTGTGCGAAGAAGCACAGACGTGGGACAGCATGGAGGAAGCAGAGCTGTTTGGCCACATCCTCCACCAACTAGGAGTGGGGTGGGGGAGAGAGAAAGAGAGAGACGGTTAGGTAGGGACCTCCCCACACCACCTAGAGCAGCTCCAGGGCTCAGGAACCCCATGGGGTTGGACAGGGAAAGCCGCCCCGCTTCCCGAAACCAGTGTCGCCCTGCACAGACTGGGGTTGTAACTGGGACAGTGTCTGCGGGGAGCAGACACCTTGGCCTGCGTGAGACAAATGCCCCCACTTTGGGGTGCCAGGTAACAGGGAAGAAGTGCCTCCCATTGGGGGTGAGGGATTCTCTGGGACAAGACCCCCCTGCCTGGGTGGGGATGGAACAAGGAGCAGGACAGACACGGGGGCAGCGCAGCTGGGGGATTTTTGTACCTCAGCTCTGCCCTGGAGGTACTCCTGGATGATCCTCATGATCTCTTGCTCAGGGGACTCATCCTCGTCCTCGTCCTCCTCCTCCTCCACCTCGTCCTCCTCCTCGTCCTCCTCCGCCTCCTCCGCCTCCTCCTCCGTCTCCTCCAGCTGGGCACTGGGGCTGGACTCCTGGCTCCTCTGTTTCCTGTACAGTAAGCCGCAGAGCCACCTTGCCCGGCTCCCGCCCTCTCCGGGGTCCCTCCAACGTAGCATGACCCTGGGCCACCTCCATTTGGGACCAGAAGGTGCCTCAGGGCCTGCTAAGGAAGCTGATGTTTTGCTCTTCCTCCAGCAGTTCAGGGAGCTCCTCCGGTTTGCCACGCCACAAGCCTCTTCCCCGCCCATGGGGACAGAGGTGCCGCTCTCCTCCCGGGCAAGCCGGACGCTGCTCCCTGCTGGCTCCGGAGCCACCTCCCCAGCCTTCCGCCTCAGCATGTGCTTCAGCCGCTTCATTCTGGAACCGAGTGGGGAACAGCCGTGAGTCTGGGCTCAAGGCAGCCTCTCATTAACGGGCCTGACTGCTCCCCTGCCCACCTCCCCTCCGCTGAGGCAACTCCCCCCCACCGCACACCCCACCCCAGGGCATGGGGCTGCCATCCACACACAGTGGCAGCAACTCACAGCACAGGCAGCTCCCAATG
The DNA here is from genome assembly GCF_002925995.2 of Terrapene triunguis. Taxonomy (NCBI): domain Eukaryota; kingdom Metazoa; phylum Chordata; order Testudines; family Emydidae; genus Terrapene; species Terrapene triunguis. Next base: position 4,905 of record NW_020694182.1, read on the forward strand.
TTCCCCCTCACCAATGGGGCCCTGTGATACTGGGAGAGTCTCGTCCTTTCAGAGCAATGGGGCTCTCCGTTAGTTTGGACAAGCAGCTCCCTCCACCCCAGTAGGCCCCATTCCCTTCCAGGCCAGAGAAAGAGCAGAACCCGGAGAGTCCCCAACAAAAGTTCGTTCACAAGGTGCCAATCCTAGGAGGCAGGAGTCACCCTCAGTTCCCACTGATTTCACTGATTGCGGTTGTGAGTGTTCAGCACCTGGCAGGTCTCTGCCCTTCCCAAAGACTCTCGATGTGGGGAACAATCTCCTGCAAGGGAAGGGCTGGGAGCCCTATTGCTGGGCCATTCCCACCACACCGGGGATGGCTCTGGAGAACTCCACTCACTTGCTCTAGATGGGAAAGAGTTGGATGGCAGATGCTCTCTTCCTCGATCTCCTGCACCCAGGTGGGATGGACAGGGTGCTGCCCAATGCCCTGCCAGCAGGGTAGGGGGTAGAAGCCAGGAGATCGAAAGTGGCTGTGATGATGGTTTATTGCCAGGGGATGGATAAATTCAGCCTAGCAACTGGGGGTTCACAACACTGACCTACAGCCAGCAGGACACCTCCCATCTCCAGATCTCCTAGTACCTCACGCACATTCCTGTAGCGTGACGGCCCAAGGGCTCTAGGGTGGTGTCCCCAGCCCCACTGATGGAAACAGAGGCCTTGGCAGGAGAAGCCACTGCCTCAGGGTCGCCGAGGGAGTCAGGGATAGAGTCGGGGACGGAGCCTTTGTCCAGGCTCCCGCACTAGCCACTAAAGGAACACTCCCTTCCAGAGCTGGGAAGTGCCAGCGGGACTCTATTCCCAGTCTCCCTGGCTCTGAGTGTGACTGAGGCAGGGGGTTGGGAGTCTGGACTCCTGGCTTTCATTGGCGGTTTTGCTCTATTCCCAGTCTCCCTGGCTCTGAGTGTGACCTATGGAGGTGGTGGAAACTTCATCCTTAGAGATTTGTAAGGCCCAGCTTGACAAGAAAAAAATTGTCTATTTTAAATTAAGGGCAAAATTTATGACAATCTCTTAAATAATTTAAATAGAAGAGGAAAAAATAACATGAAGTGGAACATGTTCACTGCCAAGTTTTTAAGGCAGTCACACCACTGACGTGATAGCTAAGGCCCTGGAAGCAAAGTTAGCTGAAAAGCTAACCCAGCTTTGGACAGCAGTAGCTTCCTGGAAAGGGGTAGAAAATATTTTCTTCCGTTCTTCATTGCAGTTTATTCAAATAGTTCAGTTCAATTGACTAGTTGGTTGAAATTCAAGAAAGCCCTTGGGAGTTCACAAAACAGCCAAACTTGTTTTCCTCCATCAATCTATGCATAAAAACGAGGTGTGAGGGGATGGATCTACTAGTTCATAAATCTAGTGTTGTATCCTTGGGGGCAGCAGGTTTAGGAAGAAATGACTGGAGACCAGAGAACTGTAAGCCTTAAAAAGCAACCACTGAACTAACCAAACCAGGCAAAACTGGCTGGCCTATCCCCTAATAATCTAACTCAGTTGCCATAGCAACACAAGATGCTATTACCAGGGCAACCAAATACACAACATCTAGAAACAGGTGGAGACCAGAATGTATCATTTCAGTTCACTAACCACACATCAAATTTCCTTTGTTCAAGAAATCAGTTAGTTTGAAATGCAAAACATTTGGATACAACTTTTTTCTTATGTTTCTCTTTCTAGCTCTAACATGACCTTGGTGTGTGACCAAAGAGAAGTCACTTCTTTTCTCTTTCCCTCTGTATCATGGGGATGGAGAAAATTCTCTAAGTCCTAGCAGGAGAGAGATTTGAGCACATCAGGCGTGTTAGAGCCCTTGTGCTCTAAAGGACAATGAGTGATTGTTGTTGTTTGGGGCATTACCTAGGGAGGTGCTGGAATCTCCATCCGTACAAGTTTTTAAAGCTCAGCTTGACAAACCCCTGGCTGGGATGATTAACTTGCGGTTGGTCCTGCTTTGAGCAGGGGGTGGACTAGATGATGTCCTGAGCTCTGTTCCAGCCCTAGTCGTCTATGATTCTATGAATAGGTAACCATTAAAACATGTTGACTTGCTGGTTTTGCAGGATACATAAAAACAAAAAGGTTGACTGAAACATTTCTTTTTTCATTTCAAACAAACGGAGGTAAAGACGTATCTCTAGTTAATGCATTGAACTGATTGTTCCTGGTCATAATCGTCCATCCAGATTTTCGAAGTAGTAGCTTACATCTCCTTCTCTCTAGTGTTTATTCATATATTACAAGAAGAATAGAAGCTGTCATCCTTTTTCAACTCCCAATCAGTTTTTTAAATTGGAATGAAGTAGCTGCATCAACTGAAATGAAGAAAATATTCTTTCTGCACCTGCAGAAGAAGCTATTGCTGCCAAAATCTGGCTATTTCAACAACTTCTGGACCCCCAGGTGCTTAGCCAATGACTTCCAACAGTTCAGTGATTTGACTTCCTCTGAAACTTGGCAGCAAACATGGACTCCTTTATATATGTATTTATTTAAATGAGTTTACTAGGCTAGAGCAACTCTAGGCCTTAACATAACTTGTCATAGTTTCAAATTTGATCCCCGATAGGTTTGTTAAAGAAACAAACTGTTTTTAAATTTACATTTTAAAAATCCAGGATAAATAAAAAAAAATTCCTTTTGGGGTTTTTTGGTTTTGAAATAGCCATTGATTGGTATTCACCTTGATTTTAGAAGAACTACTTCATTCGAGAGAATCATAAACTGCTCATATTCTCTTAAAGGAGAGGAGGCAGCAAAATTCATCATATCAGTAATTTGTTGTGCCTTATTGCTCAGTCTTAAGCAAATAGGTGTCCGGAACTCTAGTTAATCTCTTTTATGGAGGCCAAACTAAGAATCATAGAATCTTAGAAGATCAGGGTTGGAAGGGACCTCAGGAGGTCATCTAGTCCAACCCCCTGCTGAGAAGTGGTAAGAGGAGCAGGAATGTTGTCTCCATCCCTGAACCAGTAGAAATTGCACAGGAGATTGGCAATAAAATGTAGGTTTTGTGGCAAATTGTCTAAGCCATTCCTCTTCTGTGCTTCCTGGTTTATA
>NW_020694183.1:0-2023 GCF_002925995.2 Terrapene triunguis
GACTTGATTTTAACAAATAGGGAGGAACTCGTTGAGAATTTGAAAGTAGAAGGCAGCTTGGGTGAAAGTGATCATGAAATCATAGAGTTTGCAATTCTAAGGAAGGGTAGAAGGGAGAACAGCAAAATAGAGACAATGGATTTCAGGAAGGCGGATTTTGGTAAGCTCAGAGAGCGGATAGGTAAGGTCCCATGGGAATCAAGACTGAGGGGAAAAACAACTGAGGAGAGTTGGCAGTTTTTCAAAGGGACACTATTAAGGGCCCAAAAGCAAGCTATTCCGCTGGTTAGGAAAGATAGAAAATGTGGCAAAAGACCACCTTGGCTTAACCACGAGATCTTGCATGATCTAAAAAATAAAAAGGAGTCATATAAAAAATGGAAACTAGGACAGATTACAAAGGATGAATATAGGCAAACAACACAGGAATGCAGGGGCAAGATTAGAAAGGCAAAGGCACAAAATGAGCTCAAACTAACTAAGGGAATAAAGGGGAACAAGAAGACTTTTTATCAATACATTAGAAGCAAGAGGAAGACCAAAGACAGGGTAGGCCCACTGCTTAGTGAAGAGGGAGAAACAGTAACAGGAAACTTGGAAATGGCAGAGATGCTTAATGACTTCTTTGTTTCGATCTTCACCGAGAAGTCTGAAGGAATGCCTAACCTAGTGAATGCTAATGGGAAGGGGGTAGGTTTAGCAGATAAAATAAAAAAAGAACAAGTTAAAAATCACTTAGAAAAGTTAGATGCCTGCAAGTCACCAGGGCCTGATGAAATGCATCCTAAAATACTCAAGGAGCTAATAGAGGAGGTATCTGAGCCTCTAGCTATTATCTTTGGAAAATCATGGGAGACAGGAGAGATTCCAGAAGACTGGAAAAGGGCAAATATAGTGCCCATCTATAAAAAGGGAAATAAAAACAACCCAGGAAACTACAGACCAGTTAGTTTAACTTCTGTGCCAGGGAAGATAATGGAGCAAGTAATTAAGGAAATCATCTGCAAACACTTGGAAGGTGGTAAGGTGATAGGGAACAGCCAGCATGGATTTGTAAAGAACAAATCATGTCAAACCAATCTGATAGCTTTCTTCGATAGGATAACGAGTCTTGTGGATAAGGGAGAAGCTGTGGATGTGGTATACCTAGACTTTAGTAAGGCATTTGATACGGTCTCGCATGATATTCTTATCGACAAACTAGGCAAATACAATTTAGATTGGGCTACTATAAGGTGGGTGCATAACTGGCTGGATAACCGTACTCAGAGAGTTGTTATTAATGGTTCCCAATCCTGCTGGAAAGGCATAACGAGTGGGGTTCCGCAGGGGTCTGTTTTGGGACCGGCTCTGTTCAATATCTTCATTAACGACTTAGATATTGGTATAGAAAGTACGATTATTAAGTTTGCGGATGATACCAAACTGGGAGGGATTGCAACTGCTTTGGAGGACAGGGTCATAATTCAAAATGATCTGGACAAATTGGAGAAATGGTCTGAGTTAAACAGGATGAAGTTTAACAAAGATAAATGCAAAGTGCTCCACTTAGGAAGAAAAAATCAGTTTCACACATACAGAATGGGAAGAGACTGTCTAGGAAGGAGTACGGCAGAAAGGGATCTAGGGGTTATAGTGGACCACAAGCTAAATATGAGTCAACAGTGTGATGCTGTTGCAAAAAAAGCAAACGTGATTCTGGGATGTATTAACAGGTGTGTTGTGAGCAAGACACGAGAAGTCATTCTTCCGCTCTACTCTGCTCTGGTTAGGCCTCAGCTGGAGTATTGTGTCCAGTTCTGGGCACCGCATTTCAAGAAAGATGTGGAGAAATTGCAAAGGGTCCAGAGAAGAGCAACAAGAATGATTAAAGGTCTGGAGAACATGACTTATGAAGGAAGGCTGAAAGAATTGGGTTTGTTTAGTTTGGAAAAGAGAAGACTGAGAGGGGACATGATAGCAGTTTTCAGGTATCTAAAAGGGTGTCATAAGGAGGAGGGAGAAAACTTGTTCACCTTAGCCT
>NW_020694184.1:0-4235 GCF_002925995.2 Terrapene triunguis
TTAGAGGCTTCATAAAAACGCAGCATCCATTAAAGCTCCTTAAATCTGAGGAGATTATATATAGAGAGAGAACAAGCAATGAAACCTGTGCTCTGCACCTGCAGCTAGAAGTGGCATTACCAAGGCAGAGATAAGAAGCTTTCCTTTGGAAGTTTGAGGAGAGCTAATCTAAAGCATTCGTATGGGTATCGCCCTCATTGGGGGGCAGTACTGGAGGAACCTAAAATGCGGGGGGGGGTCGGTTTGTTGCATTTGCACAGTCCTGCCTTTCATTGGAGCCCAAGGCCTAACTGGCTTCTTCGCTCTGAAAATGAATCTGTGCCTGGGCTCTTTGGATGACAACCTGTCACTGGCTGGTGGAGAACTACTTCATTACCCCCCAAATGATAAGATGGGAACAAAGGCGCTGACCCCGTACCCGCAATCGGGGGCACCAGAACAGAGGGTACATGCAGCCATAGCCCCATCACTTTTAAAAGTGGGAGGGCGATGTCCTCCCACTTTTTACCGGCTGTAGGGCGTGTGGAAAGGAGTGAGCAGGGGCTGGGTTCTCAGTGGGAAAGGCAGTGCGAGGGCACGGCCCCGGGGAAGAGGCAGGGTGGGGCCTTGGAGAAGGGGTAGGGCCTCGGAGAGGAGCCGGGGCAGGGGCAGAGCCTCAGGGAAGGGGCGGGGCCCCAGGCAGGAAGAGGTGGGGCCTCAGGGGCAAGGGACAGTGCAAGGGTGGGCCCTAGGGGAAATGGGCGGTGCCGGTGGCCCCCCCACACACACATTTTTGCCACTCCTGCCCGCAATAGGTACAGTAACTCCTGACTTAACGTCGTCCCAGTTAAGGTTGTTTCATTGTTACGTTGTTGATCAATTAGGGAACATGCTTGTTTAAAGTTGCGCAATGCTCCTTTATAACGTTGTTTGGCAGCCACCTGCTTTGTCCACTGCTTGCAGAAAGAGCAGCCCGTTGGAGCTAGCTGGTGGGGGCTTGGAACCGGGGTGGACCGGCAGCCCCCTATCAGCTCCCTGTTCCCCTAAGTTCCCTGTGCAGCAGCCGCCCTATTCCGGGCAGTTCAGCTGTCCCTCCCCGCACTGCCTTGTGCTGCTCCTACCCTCTGCCTTGGAGCTGCTCCTGGGAGCCTCCTGCTTGCTGTGCGGGGGGCGGGGAGAGAGGGGTGCTAATGTCAGGGTGTCCCCCTCCCCCCCACTCCTGCCCCCCATCTCCACAGAGCAGGGGTGGAACACGACAGGGATCAGGAAGAAGGGAGCGTGCTGGCAGCAGCTGCGGTCTCAATTTGAGGATCTACTTAAACAGGCAATGTACTTAGAGTGGGGTAAGTGTACTTAAAGGGGCAAGGCGCGTCTCTCTCTCTCACACGTGTGTGTCTCTGTCTCTCTCTGCCATGCTGTCTCCCCTCCCTCCATTCATGCTGCCTTGTAGAGTGTGAGGCTACATTAACAACAACGTGTTAACCCTTGAGGGCTCAGCTGTTCTAGTTCATCATTTAGCAGCAAGGCATTCCCTGGGAAATATCCCACCCTCTGACTTCACCACCTCAACCAAGCTTCACAATCATAATTGCTGTGTACAGTATTAAACTATTTGTTTAAAACTTATACTGTGTGTGTGTGTGTATTATATATATATATATTTTCCCCCTGGAACCTAACCCCCCCATTTACATTAATTCTTATGGGGAAAGTGGATTTGCTTAACATTGTTTCACTTCAAGTAGCATTTTTCAGGAACATAATTACAACATTAAACGAGGAGTTACTGTACCTAATAACAGCAGCAGCCTCTGTTCTAGGGAAGCGAGAGGCCAGAGCTCTGCGGATGGGGACTCTATACTTCACCATGTCCCTGCTCTACCGGATTAGAAGACAAGAATACTAATCATCTAGGACAGAACCAGTTGTAGGAATGTTCTGCCAAAGCAACTGAGCTGATCTCACTCTCAATCAATGAGATCAATGGGATCAGGACAGGGAAGGGCCTTTGCCATAGAAGACCCTATTTATGAACCTTTCTCATAAGGGCTTCCACTGAAATTTCTCTGTAGCTATATTCAAATCTTCTACATCCTTTTTGTTGGCACCAGTCAGTCCATGGCCATTTAATTCCCCACCAACTATGTGCCAAACGGGTGGGTAGTCATGCAGTGGGTAACAGCTGGGCCATTTAGCCTAAACTCTTGGTTAATCTCTATTCATTTTTGACTTACACCTGTGGAAGTGGGGAAAGCGGAAAAGGAAATGACCTGATTTGCTGCTTCCCGGCATTTCTGAATGGAGATCTCGTCTGGTTCCCCTTGGTATTCTGGCACTGCAACAAGGACAGGAGGGATTATTGCGAGGTGAGGGGTGGCCAATGGCTGCTGAAACGTTACCGTTTAACGAGCAAGAAACAAAGTCACGGACTTACAGTCAATTTTTTTTGCGACCAGTCTGTACGGAAACGCATCCCCAAGGATCTGAAGGACCTGTTGGGAACAAGACAGAGGCTGTTCAGCCAGCTCTGCGGGCAGGGGACAGCGCCTAGCCCAGTGTGTGAGATACTGCGGGGAAGTTTGGTCCCGTCCTCCCCCAGCCACAGGGGCTCTCACCACCCGCCTCAGACCCAGGCGCTATGGGGGGGAGGGGGGAGTGGCAGGAAGTTTGGAGCAGGGCGGGCACTGGGCAGTGCTGGATGGGAGCAGTGTTTGGCCAGGATCAGGGACAGCGGGGGCGGGGGGACTTGCTCTAAGGCTCCTACCAGGCTCCGGCAGGGCCACCGAGAGAAGGTTCGGGTCCCTGTGAAAAAAAATTTTCGGGCCCCCAGCAAGGGCAGACCGGCTAAACAGGCCGACGAGAGGGGAGGAAGCCGGGCCGCGATGAGAGGGGCGGGGGGAAGCCGGACCCCGGGCTCCCTTCCGGACCAGCTCCCCCCCTCTCGTCAGCCCTGGGCTCCGGTTCAGGGAGCGGGACCCCCCGACGGCGCTCGTCCAGTGACAGGTTCAGCGTCGGGAGCGTCCCCAGGGCAGCGACAGTCCTGGCGGAGCCCGAGCCCCGGCCCGCCCGGGCGTTAACTCTGGAGCCTAATGACGGCAGCGCGCGGAACGGGCGGGCAGTGACAGCAGGGGGCGGGGCTAGCTGCGGGGGCGGGAGCAAGCGCCGCACGCGGGAGGAGGCCCCGCCCCTCCCCCGGAAGACAGCGCCGTCCGGGGGTTGGCGGACGCCATGCTTCATTCCGGTACGGTGGCCCCCTCCGTCCAATCCGCGCAGCTCCCTACCCCCCCACCTCCTCTAGCTTCTTGGCGTTGCCGGTCACGAACACCACGTTCCTCCCGGCGGCGGCGGCCATAGCAGAGCCACAGCGCCTGCGCGCTGACCTGCCAATTACAGCCTCGCCACCCAGCAGCCAGGGCAACGCGCCTAGCCCCGCCCCGCGGGACCGGCCAATGAGAGGAGAGACCGATCTTCCAGCGCCGTGGGGACTGAAAGGAGCCTGGGTACGCATTTCCGGTGACGAAGGGCGAGGGAGGCTCGGGGACAAGATACTTCCGGTCTCCCAAGCCGCCACTAGCTGGAGCAGACCGGAAGTGCTTTTCTGCCCCACCCCCGAGCTCTATGGCCCTGGAGGCCGGAAGTGCGGGGTCGGGTTGCTCCGGTAACCGATGCCCTGCCGGAGGGGGCGGGGGGCTACGGAGACCCAGCAGGGCGATGCTGTTGCCTGGGTGTAACGTGGCCTCCCTCGCACCTGGCCCGTGCACGGCCGCGGCTCTGCTGTCCCGGAAGGGGTCACCAGGGGTTTTACCGACCCCCTGCCCTGCTTAGCGTTGCCAACTTTCTACGGGCACAAAACCGACTACCCTAGCCCCGCCCCTTCCCCGAGGCCCCGCCCCCGCTCACTACATTCCCCCTCCCTCACTTTCCCTGGGCTGGGGCAGGGTTTTGGGGAGCGGGAGGGGATCTGGGCTCTGGGCTGGGGGTGCTGGCTCTGGGATGGGGCTGCGGGATTTTATGGTGCAGGGGGGGGTTCCAGGCTGGGGCTGAGCAATTCGGAGTGCGGGAGGGGGCTGTGAGTTGAGGCAGGGGGTTGGGGTGCAGGGGGGAGTGAGGGCTCTGGGGTTGGGCAGGGGATGAGGGGTTCAGGGTGTGGGGGGCTCTCGGCTGGGGCAGGGGGTTGAAGTGTAGGGGGTGGGGGCTCGGGTGCAGCAAGGGGCTCTGGTTTGCGGGGTCTATGGGCTGGAGTGCAGGAAGGGGTA
>NW_020694184.1:4245-7578 GCF_002925995.2 Terrapene triunguis
AAGGGGTACGTGCTCTGGGGTGGGGCCAGGGATGAGGGGTTTGGGGTATGGCGGAGGCAGGGGATTGGGGCACAGGCTTACCTTGGGCAGCTCCCCGTCACCGGCGCAGCAGGGCTAAGGCAGGCTCCCTGGCACCGTGCTGCACCCCGGAAGCGGCCAGCAGCTCCGGCTCCTAGGCGGGGGCAGGAGGCTCCACAGTGCACGCTGCTCTTGCCCACAGGCACTGCCTCCCCAGCTCCCATTGGCCAGGAACTGGCCAATGGGAGTGCAGAGCTGGTGCATGGGGTGGGGGCAGCACGTGGAGCCCCATGGCCCCCCAGCCTAGGAATCGGACCTGCTGGCCGCTTCCAGGGTGCAGCACGGTGCCCCAGGGCAAGTAGGGACTAGCCTGCCTTAGCCCTGCCGACCGGGCTTTTAATGGCCCGGTCGGCGGTGCTAACCGGAGCCACCAGGGTCCCTTTTCAACCGGGTGTTTCAGTCGAAAACTGGACACCTGGTCACCCTAGCCCTACTCCAGTTTGCGGGCTCCCATCGGGGGGGGAGCCCTGCTAGGCCCAGCTGCATATCCCCCACACACTTCTGGGCTGCTGGGGGGATCCCTGCTGGGTCTGGGGGGGGTTCAAGCTCTGATCCCCTCCCGCTTCCACTCCTCTTTAGCCCGGACTCCCCTGGGCTTTAGCAGCGCACAGACATGGGTGTGCCATTCCGGTAGGGTCTTACCAGGAGAGAAATGCCTTAGTGCACCAAGGGGCTGAGAGACTCAGACCCACCCGAGTCACTTAACACCTCCAGATGAGGAAACAGCTGAGAGCAGGAAGTTCCTGTCTTTATTAAGTTGCCCCCCTTACAGCATAGCCTGGCCCTCTCTGGAACTGGGGAAGGCCTTGGGGCTCTATAGTTAATTCTTTCTGTTCCCCAGAGACACTGAAAGGAGCACTTCCATACCACATGCCAAATATTAAATACACCTCTACCCCGATATAACGCCACCCAATATAACACGAATTCGGATATAACGCGGTAAAGCAATGCTCCAGGGGGGCGGGGCTGCGCGTGCCGGCGGATCAAATCAAGTTTGATATAACGCGGTTTCACCTATAACACGGTAAGATTTTTTGGCTCCCGAGGACAGCGTTCTATCGAGGTAGAGGTGTACATGCAGCCCTGCTGTACTAAAACAAAGAAATTAACCAGTCGAAGGGTATAAGATCCACAGAGCATATGTACACAGCTGTCATTCCTTCCATATTTAATATAGGTCACGGGTTAGGCTGTTAAATGTGGAAGCAAATGTGAGAGTCATCAGAGGTTTTGGGAGAGGATTCAGAATCTGCTTCTGAGCCGGCACCCTGCAAATCCACTTGTAGGGCAAACTCCTCAGCTGCTGAAATACGCAGAGCGTGGGAATTTCAAAAGCACTCAGCGCCGGCCTTGTTCTTCCCCCATTGCAATCAAAGGTAAACCGCCCCTTCACTTCCAAGACAGCAGAGCGAGAGCAATACTGGGCTCTTTGAAAATAACCCCGGGAAGGCTCAATAGCCTTCTTAGTTCTTTCCTATGGACACATTTTAGGTGGTTTGGCAAATTGCAGAGTAGTTTTTTTAAGTATAAATATTCTTATTTTACCGGGAAAGGTGAACCACACAGATGAGGGAATCCAGTTCACTATTCCTCGTCAGGCCGACAATTCTTCGCAGCTGGGATTTTGAAAGCAGCCCAGCTCCCACTGAAGTCGGATTCCTATTGAATCTGAGAGCATCATTCCCTTAGGGTCCTTGGAAATCCTGAGCATGCACCATCCCCTCTAACGAACAGAGAGGGTGGGAAAATTTCAAGTAATCGTTCAGGGGGAATTAGCCCCTTTCAGACAGATCCTCTGCAAAGCAGTGTCTGGTTTTAGTGTAACAGGCTTATGGCAGCACAAGACATGAAACAAACACACAACCGCAAACAGTACACGACATGTTCCCTTTTGGAGTTTGCAACCAGCACAGCGTCCCCTCCCCCGCCCCCCATTAACAAAGCAGCTGAGAAATGTTTTCCACCGGCGCTACTTGCACAGCGACTCGAATATCTCCAGGGTCCTTTTGATCTCCCGGATCTGTTTGGCCAGGGCGTGGACCGGCTGCATGGAGCGGTCCAGTTCCTCGCAGCGGGCCATCAGCGTGTACATCCCTTTGATGCTCATGTCTACGGACTCGCCCAGGCTGTCCACGGCGTCCCGGTAGGTCTGGATGTAGCCCACGCTCAGGGCCGTCATGTTCTGGATGCTGCCGCTCAAGCTCCTCATCATCTGGTCCACTTTGTGGGCCACCTCTTGGGTCAGGCGCTCCAGCTCCGTCAGCACCGCGGGGTCAATGGGGGGGATGTCGGCCGCTTTGCTCCGCCCCAGCCCTGGGAAGGGCTGGCCCGGGGGCTCCGGCTCCTCCAGGCTGCCCCGGGAGCTCAGCTTGATTTTCAGCTGCAGGTTGTTGGCCACGAAGTGGGTGAGGTCCCCGTCGTGGCTGACCGTCCCTTCCAGCTCCAGGGCGCTGGAGATGGTGGCGCGGCGCCCTTCCTGCGCCCGGCTGGCCCCGTACGCCTGGCTGATCCCATCCAAGCTGCGGCTGTCCAGCAGCCGCCCTCCGGCCAGCCTGTCCCCAGCGGCAGCCACCTGCTGCCTCCGCGAGCCTTCCCGGCACGGATCCTCCAGGCTGGCCGCGGCCCCCGGGGCTTGGACGCGCACCTGGGCCATGATGTGCTGCGGCAGGCCTGCGCCCCTCTCCATGCTCCGGCCTGGGGCTCCCACCGGGCTGAGCCCCCCACGCTGGGCTGGGCCCCCCACGCTGGGCTGGGCCCCCCCTGCCGGGCTGGGCCCCCTCTGGGGGGAACCCACCGGGCTGAGCCCCCTCCCCACCGCACCCAGGACCCGGGAGTGCTGGGACCTGCAGCACCCGTGTTCCCCCACAGCCCTCCTGGGGTTGGGGCTAGTACCAGGGGCTCCTGCACCAATCTACTAGACCCCGCTCTCCTTTGGGCTGCAACGAGAACCCAGGCGTCCGGGCTCCCAGCCCCACCCCTCCTTCCCTGCTTTAATCACTAGATCCCACTCCCCTCCCGCGGGCTTCTTACCTTCGATTTCATCGGCTCCCAGCTCCCGGTGCTGCAATAAAGAGACACACTCAGGGACCCAGTGCGGTCCTGCTGGGGAGAGAACCCAGGTGTCCGGACTCCCAGCCCCGCCCCGGCTCTAACCCACCAGGCCCCCTCCCCTCCCAGAGCCGGGAGAGAACCTAGGAGTCCTGCATCCCAGCCCCCCTACTTTAACCCACCAGCCCCCACTCCTCTCCCAGA
>NW_020694184.1:7588-13750 GCF_002925995.2 Terrapene triunguis
GCCCCCCTACTTTAACCCACCAGCCCCCACTCCTCTCCCAGAGCCGGAAGAGAACCCAGGCGTCCGGGCTCCCAGCCCCCACTTCCCTCGCAGAACCAGGCGTCTCACCCCATGCTTCTCGGCGATGCCCTTGCGCAGGAAGATGCAGGCGGGCCCCAGGGCATTCTGCATGGTGCTGGCTGCTGCCCCGGAGCTGTGGCTGGAGGAGGCGGCCGTGCCAGGCTGGGTGTGGGGGTTTATAGTCGCTCCCACGTCAGGGGATTATCCTCACCCCCGCGACCTGTCGTTATCCTGACCAGGACAGCTGCTGGATAAACCCGCCTGGCCAACATCTGCTGGCTGGTACAGGGGCTGGGAGCCCGGACGCCTGGGTTCTCTCCCTGGCTCTGGGAAGGGAGGGGGAGCTGGGGGGTTAGAGCAGGGGGGCTGGGAGCCTGGACTCCTGGGTTCTCTCCCCGGCTCTGGGAGAGGACTGGGGGCTGGTGGTTACAGCAGGGGGGCTGGGAGCCAGGACGCCTGGGTTCAGATGCAGAGGGCTCAGTGCCATGTCTCTGATTAGGGTCCTGGGTTCACATCCCCTTTGTGACCCCCACGGGGCGCTCCCTGCAGCTCAGCCCCCCTGCAGAGGTGGGGCAGGGGGTCTCATGGGGTGTCCCCTCCAAAGCTTTTAAGGTGGAAATTTTGGGATGCAGGACCCTTGGTTCCCAGAACCCGGTTGTGGGGGGAGGGCTAACACCCATCTCTGGGGCACTGAGCATATGGGGCTTGGGGTATTATGGGATGGCAAGCTTTGCAGGGGGGAATTGTGGGGTGTAGGACCCCGTTCTGGGGTTCAATCCCATCGTGGGGCATGGGGTGGGGCTGGGGTCTCTTATGGGATATCACCGGTGTCTGTTACAGGAGATTCCCCCCATGGGGCGGGGGCTAAGCCCTTCCTCTAGGGCAGGGGCCCCTCTCTGCTGGGTGATATGGGATGGCCCCCCTCTGTTATGGTGGGAGTTGCAAGAGACCCCGGAAAACCCAGCTCAGCTCCCCCTTCACTGGGGGCTTCAGTCAGAGGGTGGGGGCAGAATCCCCCTCTGCTTGCCCAGAGCCCCCCGAGATATGGGGGCCTCCCTTAGCCCCCCCCACTATGCTACCCTGTGAGACCCTGCTTTGGCAATTCCACCTTAAGAAAACTCCCCCCCGCAAGGCTCCCACTGCCTGATCCCCCCCGCTCCCCAATACACCGAAGTGCTGCTAGTGTGAATGCAGCTCACCCAGCACAGCCTTTAATGCTGTAAGTTAGTCCAGCTTCCCCCCCGTTCTCCCCCCACAGAGCTGAGCCGGCTGCAGGGTGCAGTGGAGATGGGGCCTTTTGGGGGCAGTTTGTCAGTGTGGAGAGTCAGTGGGGTAGCCAGCCTAGAGCCAGGGGGTGAGTGAAGCCCTTTGCTGCAGGGAGCAGCCTGCTTCTTCTTTCCTTGATTTGGGTTCTTGTGTGGTATCGTTCTGGATTCTCACTGAGCCTCTCAGCAGGCGTCTTGCTCTGGTTATCACACAAGGTGGGGGGTGCGAATGGGACAGACTTAGCCCCGTGGCCCCAGTTTGTCCTTTGGGGCGGTGCCCAGGCTGTCTCTTCACATCACCCTGGTGGGAGGGCCCCAAGGGAGAGCCCACTCCTCAGCCAATGGGTTTCCTGCCCGTCTCCATGGCAGGTGGCTCTCCTCAGGCTGCATGTGGACAATGGGGCAGGAGGACAAGACCAGGAACTCAGATGTCCTGTCCAGTTGACTGCCCAGCCGGGGGGCTCAGAGCGGGGGGGGCAATTGAGGTTGGGGATTTTGGGGGAGTGTGACGTTAGGAGTGTGATATAATATCTCATTGGAAGGTGACAGGGCCAGAAAGAGTTAATTACCTCCCAGACTGACCTGACCCAGGGCCCAACTGTAGCGACTGGTTCGGAAGATCTGTTAATGAGCAGAGCTGGGAAATGCAGCCGGGGTTGTTAGAGGTAGACGGGAGCTGTGTGCTCAGGGCTTGTGGGGTCAGCAAACAAGTCTTGTCTATCGCTAGAGCTTTGATTCACAGATCAAAACAGGAATATTAACAATTATGATGATACTTGAGGGAACAGTATTATTGTCTCTATGTCTCTTTGAAGGTTGTGGTAACCTGGATCTGAACTGTTTCATGGATAAATTACCCTGTGCTAATTGCCAGGATGTTTGGAAGGAGAATTAAGCCCATTGTTTTCTCAGGCCAAAAAGCTGCTGGAAATGTATAAGAACCCTGGGACACGATCCTACTTCATCTCAGATCTGCTTTGGGTTTCAAGAGGGGGAAACCTTAAGCCACAAGGATTGAGATCCCCAGTCACTGACTGGAGCCACCCTGAATATGGACATTGGACTATAACCTATGGACTATTTCTAAAAGGACTTTTGGCTACGACAAGCTCATCTCTGCTGTGTCTGAACCTCAAGAATTGAATTCAAGTCTGTCTGTATATTGATCTTTTAACCAACACTCTCTCGCTTTTCTTTTTAATAAATTTTAGTTTAGTTCATAAGAATTGACTATACCGTGTATTTTGGGTAAGATCTAAGTTGTAACTGAACCTGGGTATGTGGCTGACCCTTTGGGATTGGAAGAACCTTTTCTTTTATATGATGAGATAAGATTGTCAGTAATCATCATCATATCTGACATGTGTGTCTGGACGGAGGCCGGACACTGGGCACTTTAAGGGAACTGCGTTGTTTGGACTCTGAGTAACCAGTGAGGTCCTATAGAAGCTGTTTTGGGCTGGTTGGTAAATCTAAGTATTGGAAGATCCACCAGCGTTTGGGGTTTGTCTGCCCCGGTCTGTTTGCAGTTCACTCTGATTGAGTGACCTCAGCTGGCTGGCGGAGGCCAATGACCAGAGCTGGGAGCAGCTGGGGGAAGAGCGGGTGGGCGCTGACAGGAGCTGGTTTAATGGCTGACGGGGCCCAGCCGGGTGGGGCTGAGCAGAAAGTTGGGGGCTGCAGGCCCCTCTGGGGAGCCAGTAGCAGGTTTGGGGGCACAGCCCTTAGAGCAGAGGGGGGCCTGGGTTCCCGGGGGGCTGATCTCTTCCCCCCCCCCCCCAGCTGGGGCACAAGGCCTGCGGGAAGGTGGCCCTGGGGGATTGCAGAGCATAGGGTTACCATCCGTCCGTATTTCCCCGGACATGTCCGGCTTTTGCGTCTCTAAACAGCCGTCCGGGAGCAATTGGTAACAAGGTTAAAAGGTCCGGGGTTTTTTTCTCCCTCGCCTCCCTCCCTCCCTTCCATGCAGAGTGCGGCTGCTGATTGGGCGGCTGGGCCAACTGACCCACTCCCATTGGCCTCCAGCAGCCAGAGCCCTCCCCTGCTCCCCCCTCCCTCTGTCTGCTGCCCCGTGTAACACACAAACCGACCCACCGGGCAGCGTGTTTTGCAAACACGTGGAGCCAGAATGGTAAGGGGGGGGGGGCAGTCAGGGAGTGGGAGAGTGTTGGATGGGTCCCCGGCCTCCACCTGCCACCCCCCCTCCTCGCGTCGTCCCCCCCCTGTCGGCCCCGCCCCGCCTGCCTCTCCCTTGTCTGCTGCCCCCAGGTCCTAGTGTCCCCCATCTACTAATGGGAAGACAGGCTGCCCTTACCCTGCCCTTCCACCCTAGCCCTGAGCCTCTCCAACGCCCCAAACCCCTCAGCCCCAGCCCTCATCCCCCACACCCTAATCCTCTGCTCCATCCCTGAGCCCCCTCCTGCATCATGAACCCCTCATCCTCAGACCCACAGCCCTCACCCCTGCATCCCCTCCTATCCCCAAACTCCATCCCAGAGCCTGCACCCCTCACCCCCTCCTGCACACCCACCCCCTGCCCCAGCCCGGAGCCTGCACCCAGCACCCAAACTCTATCCCAGAACCTGCACCCTGCACCCCTCCTGCACCCTAATCCCCAGCCCAGGACCTGCACCCCAGACCTCCTCCCCCCACCCAACCCCCCTCCCAGAGCCTTAGGCAGGTGTGGGGGGGGTGGGTTCTGGGCAACACCAAAATTTCTACAACCCTGCCACCCATGCGAGTGGATAAGGGTCGGGGCAGTCAGGGGACAAGAAGCAGGGGGGGTTAGGGTTCTGAGGGGGGCAGTCAGGGGGTGGGAAGTGGGAGGGAGTGGATGGGGGCGGGGCTAGGGCGGGGCTCCCCCCCGTGTCCTCTTTTTTGATTGTGGAAATATGGTAACCCTAGCAGAGCAGGGCCAGGAGGGGACAGCACAGCAGGCAGCCAGCGTGGGGGGCTGTGGGGGGCCCTTCCCTGGCAGTCAGTGCTGGGATCAGTGGGGTGCTGGGGGTGCTGCGCTGCAGGGAGCAGGACGCCTGGGTTCTGGCCACTCCTCCCCTGCACCCTGGCCTCGCCCATCCCCCGGGGGACGCCTGCTCCTTGGCACGGGCCCCGGGCCCCCCCGAAATGACCCCCGCCGGCACGGGAAGGCAGGAGACGGGTTTATTGAGCAGGATGGTGCCAGGAGCAGCGACGCTGACCCGGGAGACCTGGTGTCCTGGGTGCAGCAGTAGGAGGTGCTAGCAGGTGGGGCCCCGTGGCTCATGGGGGGCCAGGAGCGTGCACTGGGGGGGGTTGGGAATTTGGTGCCCCTCCCCCATGTGTCTGGGGAATGGGGGACCCCCCAAATCCAGCCCTGGCCTGCGGCTGGGTTGGCTGTTGAGTGCAGGGTGGGAGGCCAGCGTGGTGGGGTTAAGAAGGAACCCAGGTGTCTGGGCAGTGCGGGGTCCCCCCGCTCACGGGGCGCTCTCCCCCCAGGCCAGGGCGTGGATCCGGTCGGCGGCTGCCTCCATGCGGTGCCGGTACTCCAGGTGTCGGTGATTCCCCTCGGGGACCCCGGCCAGCCCGTGCGCCAGCCCCCAGCAGCACCCCGCAATGACACCCGTCGAGTCGCTGTCTCCTGCGGGGAGATCGGCACAGGTGAGACGCGGCCCCTCTGGGGTGGGGCACCCGGGGACCCCTCTGGGGCGGGGGCTGGACACATGGGGATCCTGCAATGGGGTGTTTGCCCCACACGAGCCCTGAGTGGGTCAATGTGGGTCAGACCAGGCCAATTAACCTGCCCCACTGCAACTGTGGAGGTTGGGGGGCTGAGCAGGGCCTGTGGCAGCTGGAGCCCAGCAGGGGCGCAGTCCCTGGAAGGGGCAGGGAGGTTGGCCAGGCAGGAGGATGAGTTTGGGGGGCGACCTGGGCCCTGCCCCAGCTGGGAGAGTCGGGCCGGGGTCAACTGGGGTGAGGTAGTCTCTGGGGCCGTAAGCTGTGTGTACTGGCATCGGGATGCGGCTGGCTCTGGGGTGAGACACCGGGGACTGTGTATACTGGCATCGGGACCAGAATGCGGCTGGCTCTGGGGTGGGAAGCCGGTGGCTGTGTATATTGGGGCCGAGAGGCAGCTGGCTCTGGGATGGGATGCCGGGCACTGTGTGTACCAGCATCTGGGCAAGGATGCATCTGGCTCTGGGGCAGGGAGCTGGGGGCTGGGTATATTGGAGTGCGGATGCGGCTGGCTCTGCGGCAGGGCTCTAGGAGCTGTGTATACCGGCATCGGGGCCAGGATGCGGCGGGCGGAGGGGGCTGGTTATACAGGGCTCAGAGTTGGGAGGCGGGCCCTGGGGTGCGGCTGGCTCTGGGGAGCAGCGGGACCAGGGGTGCGGCTGGCTCTGAGGCGCGGTGGGGCCGGGGATGCGGCTGGCTCTGGGGTGCAGCATAAGGGGTGCGGCTGGCTCTGAGGCACGGTGGGGCCGGGGATGCGGCTGGCTCTGGGGCGCGGTGGGGCCGGGGATGCGTTTGGCTCTGGGGCGGCCGGACTCACCCCCGTGGAACATGGCCCGGCTGCAGAGCTCGTCCCAGCGGTCGCCAGCGCCCAGCAGCGCGTCGTAGGCGATCATGGGGGCGTCATGCCCGCTGCGCCCCGCCCAGCCCTCCAGGCTGAAGGTCTGGTAGACCCCGTCCCGCTCCGCCGGGCCGTAGGGGGAGGGGAACCGGGGGGGGCCATGTCCTTCGGCCAGGCCCCGCTCAGCCAGGTACCTGCAGGCAGGGATGATACCAGGCCGCTGACTGCCCCCGGCCTTGCCCCCCTTTCCCCGCCCTGCGCCTGGCACCCCGGCTCCGCCCCC
The DNA here is from genome assembly GCF_002925995.2 of Terrapene triunguis. Lineage (NCBI taxonomy): Eukaryota > Metazoa > Chordata > Testudines > Emydidae > Terrapene > Terrapene triunguis. Next base: position 13,746 of record NW_020694184.1, read on the forward strand.
CAGGG
>NW_020694184.1:13760-15355 GCF_002925995.2 Terrapene triunguis
TGGCACCCCGGCTCCGCCCCCCAGGGGTTGTGCGCCCCCTTTCCCATCCCCCGCCCTGCGCCTGGCACCCCCAGCCTTGCCCGGGGCTCTGTCCCCCCATTGCCCCCCGCACTCACCAGCCCCATTTCTGGGGGAAGTACCCCCAGGTGTCCAGGTTGGGCTGGGTGTCGACGCCCTCGTCCCGCATGTAGGTTTGGGCCAGGGGCAGGGTCTGCAGCAGGCTGGCCCCCCACTGCTCCAGGGAGAGCCCCCGCACCGCATAGGCCGTGAACAGGGCCGAGGCCAGCGCCCCCAGGTACCCTGCAGTGGGGCAAGCGTCCATCAGGGGCCCTGCACAGAGACCTCTTCCTCCCCCAGGCCTGGGGGCAGAGCCACCGCTCAGACCGGGGCCCCCCAGTTCCCTGCAGCGGGCACAGCGTTGGGGGCTGGGACTTCCCACAGCCCTCCCATAAACCCCCAATGGGAGATTGGGAGGATGGCCCCCCACACGGCCCCCCCAGTCCCCGGCAAGGGGGAGGGGGATGCCGGGGTGGGAGTGTGGGACTATTTTCCCCTCCAGGCCCTGTGCCCCCTACCTGTGGGGTGATGGTGCGTCATGCGCCCGCTCTCCACGCTGATCCGGATCAGGGTCGGCAGCTCTGTGGGGTGCGGGTACCTGGGGGGGGGGCAGGGGCAGTGCAGGGTCATGCCCCCCAGCCAGGTGTCCCCTGACACCAGAACCTCCCAGCGCCCCCCTGGGATGCACCCGCCAGACCCCCAAGACCCAGAGCCCCCATCTTCCTGGATGCTCTGTCCCCAGTCTCCTCCTGAGGCCCCCCACCTCCACCCCCTTCCCCGGGGTGCCCCATGGCCCCTGGGGCCCCGCCTCCCACCTGAGCCCGATGGCCATGGAGCGCATGGCGGCCCCGCAGCCGGTGGCACTGGGGTTGAAGGGGATCCGGTACCCGGCCGGCTCGCCCGTGCGCAGCTGGGACGTCCCTGGGGGGAGAGAGAGTGGGGGTCACATGGGCGCCCTGCAGGGTCCCCAAAATAGCACCCCCCTCCCATCCCCAGCCCCCCCACGCCCGGCCCAGGTATGCATAGCCCACAACCCTCCCACGTTCCCCCCACATGTCACAGGCGTGGGGGCTGCTAGGCTCCGGGGGGCGCGTGGGGCAGCTGGGAGGGACAGTGGAGGGGGCCCAGGAGGCAGCTGTGGGCTGGGTGTTGGTGGGCATGGGGGGGGCCCAGTGCCCAGGGGGTGCCAGGCATGAGGGGGCGTCCCTACCATACCCAGGATGCTGGTGGGGCCGGGTTTCCTGCCCTCCATGTCGCCCATCGCTGCCACGTAGCCTCGTGCCAGCTCCTGCAGCAACGCCTCCCCCTCCAGTCCTGGGGGCAGAGAGAGGGGTCAGTCTGGGGCCCCCCAGCCACCACAGGGACCCCCAGCCAGTCCCCTTCCTCCCCCAACACCCCAACTTCTCTGGGTCCAGCTAACCGGCCCAACCTGATCCCTGATTTACCCTCTGCGTCTGAGCCCCCCATTCCCTTCCCCCACATCTGTGCCCCTGTGACATTATGAGTGTGATATAATATCTCATTGGAAGGTGACAGGG
>NW_020694185.1:0-606 GCF_002925995.2 Terrapene triunguis
GAGCCAGGGCTGTAAGGGGTAAGCCAGGTCTCCCAGGATTACTATGGGCATTTCCACATCCCCCACTTTGAATTTATGGTCTGGAAAGGAAGTCCCCCCCCCTGCAGCTTTCTGTACAGGCCACTGTTCCTGAAGATGTGTGCGTCATGCACCTTTCCAGACCAGCCTGCATTGATGTCCGTGAAATGCCCCCACTGATCCACAAGTGCCTGCAACACCATGGAGAAGTATCCCTTCCTATTGATGTATTCAGAGGCGAGGTGATGTGGTGCTAAAATTGGAATGTGTGTGCCATCAATGGCACTGCAACCATTAGGGAAACCCATCTCTGCAAAGCCATCCACTGTGTCATGCACATTTCCCAGAGTCACGGTCCTCCGCGGCAGGTTGCGATTTCTTGCCCTGCACACTTGGAGTAATACAACCCCAACAGTGGAATTTCCAAATTGATTTGCGACTGACCAGTAGCAGTCTGGATTCGCCAGCTTCCACACTGTGATTGCAACACGCTTTTCTACCAGAAGGGCAGCTCTCAATCTGGTGTCCTTGCGCCGCTGGTCGGGGGCCAGCTCAGCACATAGCTCCAGGAAGGTTGCTTTACTCATC
>NW_020694185.1:616-8296 GCF_002925995.2 Terrapene triunguis
CTAATCTTGTGACTATGAAGTCTAGCTGGTTACCTGAAAGGGGGTTGTGTGGAAATCCTCCTGATGGGCCAGAGGTGATTCTGGATGTATGTGAAACTCAGAAGGAGTTTGGTGATTTGTCAGGGGTTGTGCCAAAGTCGGTTCTGGACATAAATAAAGCTCAGAAAGAATCTGTTGCAGTGCATGATATTGCAGAAGGAAAGGAATTTCTGGGTGAAGTCTTTAAAGTCTGTGAGAAGGAATTGTTCCCATTGACTCTTCATGGGCCGTTGCTGATAGGAAACAGTCTCTCTTCTGAGGAAACTGTGTTAGTGCCTAATGGGCCAGAGTCTTTCAAATGTGTATGATTCCACTGGCCTTGCTTCAGAAAGAGCCAGTGTGGATAGCTTTGAAAAGATTTCAGATGAAAAAAAAATTGTTAGGGACTTTAAACAGCCCTATAAGGTTAGCCAGCTTGTTGGGGAGACAGTGTTGTTGGAACATTAATGTTTCCATGTTGATTCGTTAAGTAAGCAGTCTGTGACTCAGGTACAGAGGAAAGATCGGGTTCCTGGTTTTTCAGAGCTGAACAGCCTTATAACTGAATCCACAAGGATGCAGGGGAGAGCAGGCAAACTCTCATCTCTAGACAATTTGAATATGACTTTTAGTCTCTTAGTGAACTTGACATCTGATTCCATGTTGAAGCAGAGGTTGGTAATGGAAGGACAAAAGAACCTTAAGTCTAACTGTGACGTTATGAGTGTGATATAATATCTCATTGAAAGATGATAGGGCCAGAAAGAGTTAATTAACTCACTGATTGACCTGACCCATGGATGAACTTTAAAGACTGGTTAGGAAGATATGTAAATGAATAGAGCTTTGAAATGTAAGTCTGCATTGTTAGAGATCTCAAGGGTAGATGTTTGCTCAGGTCTTATGATGTAAGCAAACAAGTCTTGTCTATTGCTATAACTTTAATTCAAAGATCAAAAAAGGTATATTAACATTTATGATGATTATTATTCTCTATATGTCTCTTTGAAGGTTGTAGTAACCTATATGGTAATATAGAAGTTGTTTTGTGCTGGCTTGGTAAATCTAAGTATTGGAATGACCACCAGCTTCTGGGGTTTGTCTGCCCCGTTTTGTTTGCAGTTCACCCTAATTGAGTGACCTCAGCTGGCTCCCACGGGCAGCACCATCACACTAACCTACTAGTGAACATGGCTGGTATCTCTTAAAGACAGAGTCCAGCCTTGGAATTGGTAATGCTTGAGGATCTGAAAACAAGTAAAAAAGCCAGTGTCTGTGTTGATGCAAATTACCTGGCTGACTGGGGGGAGAAAGACTTGCCCATAGCCATAAGCAAAGAGGATTCACCCAGTCAGCCAGTGGATTCTGTTACACAAAAGAGTTCAGATTTTGACCCTCGGTAACAGGGAGAAAGGGGAAAAGTTTATCATGCTAATGAAAGCCACAGGTTAACCCTAAAATGCCAGAACCCCGTGGTATTGAGCCAAAGGCATAACAAAAATGATTGTGAATTTGATGTTAATGTTAATGTTAATGCTAACAATGTGCAGGGTTTTTTGGAAAAGCCCTTGAACATGTTGGGAGTGATACATAAGGACTCATTATGTTGTAAAAGCCTTCATGGTTATACTGTTTCATTACATGACAACACACATTATGTGAAAAGGCCTGGTGATACTGATATTTCACAGTTAGTGCCAGTATCTAATCTTGAAACAGTACACAGCAGAAAAACCACTACAAGCTTGAACTGCTGTGCAAAAGGGGAAAATGAGATACAACACCTCACAGCCTTCATGGCTGAAGGCCAGAGTAGGTGCTCTCTGAAGAACATCAATGGCTATGTTAAGTCAACACATAGACCAAACCCTGGAACCACTAAAGTGTTTCACAAAGTAGGGACTAAGTTCCTGGCTGGGGCCAAAGTATGCCTCAATAACTTGGCCTTACAAATAATTCAATCTAAACATCGCTCAGATCAATGTTGGAAGGTCCTTAAGGTGTATCCAGGAGCTCTAATTTCGCCCTTCTGCACCAGTCTCACCTTGGGGGTGTGACACATGGCTAGAAAGGGTTAAACCTCCTGCAAACTAAATAACCCTCAAAAGACATATGGGGAGATAATGTTTGTGTTTTTGTGTATTTACATATGTACAAGTAGGGTCCACAATGTAATCAACAGTCCCTGTCTATGCTGGATTCTGATAGGTCAGAGATCAAAAGAACATCCTATCATGTAAATGAATTGTAAACACGGAATATCTCTGTATTCATCTCTCTTTGCAATGTATAGCAAATAATCTGTGAATGGTGGAGGAACAAGCAAATGGCCTTATGTTAATTCTATAGCTAAGTACCGGTGATGGACCTCCTTCAACATCTGCTAATTACCTTTTGTTCCCGGAGGAACTCCAGCTTGTCAAGAAGACATGACATTGTAGAAAAGATCCTTGGTCCTGATTCTGTCATCTCAGATCTGCTTAGGCTTCATCAGGGGAAGTTTGAGTCGCAAGACTGAGGTCCCAGTTATGCTGGTACGCCCTGAATATGAGATTTGGACATTGGACTATAAACTATGAACTATTTCTGAAAGAACTCTTTGGAACTACAAAGCTCAACATCTCTGCTATCAATTTTCACCTTAATAAATTGAACTCATGTCTGTATGTATATTGATCGTTTAACCATACTCTCTCTCTTTTGTTTTTTAATAAATTTTAGTTTAGTTAATAAGAATTGGCTGTAGCGTTTATTTGGGTAAAATCTGAATCATTCTTTAACCTGTGAGATAATGTGTCCGATTCTTTAGGATTGGTAGAATCTTTTGTTTTATACGATGAGATAAGATTTACAGAAATTTTCATCATATTTAACATGAGTACCTGGATGGAGGCCTGTGGCTGGATCACTTTAAGGAAACTGTGTTGTTTGGATGTCTGAGTAACCAGTAAGGTAATAAAGAAGCTGTTTTGTGCTGGCTTGGTAAATCTAAGTATTGGAATATCCACCAGCTTTATGGGGATTGTCTGCCCAATTCTTTGCAGTTCACCCTAATTAAGTGACCACAGCTGGCTCCCCACTAGGATCCTGGTCACACCCCTCTGCCCATTTTCCCTGCCCCCTCTGCATTCAGATAGCACCATTAGGAGAGAGGGGTTTCCACAGGGCCTTTTCTTGGAAGCCTGGATTTCCAACCTCTGCTACACAGCATCAGCCTCTGAGAGGGAAGCAGCACTGGCCTGCGACTCAGGAGACCTAAGCTCTATTCCCAACTCTGCCAGCAGCTTGCGGGGTGACCTGGGACAAATCTGTGCCTTCCAGAGAGGGAATAAATGGGGAGTGATAATATCAGCCTCCAAGCGTCTGTCTAGGGCAGGAAAAGTGGTTGGGATTAGCTAGTGTGTCTCCACCTCTTTTGCTAATCTAGACTGACCCTTAGTGGTTTATTACAGCCCCCCGTTAGCAGAGTGATTGTTAGAGTCACAAAGTCCGCCCTTTGCAGTGAGATTGTCTCATTCCCAGACATCCTCACATTGCTTCAGCTTATGTTGAAAACCTTTTAATTATTTTGTGCTGTTTCTCCCTTATACACCAGCATTCAATAGAGTCTAAAAAAGCTGGAGCAGGGATAGTAAAGAATGTTGTGTTTTACCTTCTGTGTTATTGGAGAGGGACGGGGTGAGTCCGGGGAATTCCCTCCTGCCCCCATCAACCTCACATGTCTTCTCTGACAGAGCAGCCTCTGCCCAAACTGTGGAGAGTTTATCCTCTTCCCATTCTACCCCTCCACCTTCATCTGTGTCATTTACCACAGTGTCCTTTGCCCACCATGCTTAGGAGTCAGGCTTTGACTTCTTTGATCCTCAGTCAGGCCCCTGAGGGCTGGCGAAGAAAATATCACATTCCTGAAGGGGGAATTCAAATGAACCCCAAAGCACAGTATCAGCTTCAATCCCAGCCTCCATCTATTGGTAAAGTGGCATCTGGAGTTTTTCCAGCCAAATCCAGATCATTTGTAGATAGGACGTTTTTGGTGAGGTTTGTCTTTTTTTCTTTTTTCTTTTATGATGATGATGCTAAAACTTTTGTCACTAGCACAGCCAAATAATGCGGCGGGGCTGAGGAAAGCAGCTTTAGCCTGTTCAGACGGAAACAGGTAAAATTGTTCTCCAGATTTTCAGCCTGAAGATTCTCTGGGATTTCACTTCATGAACGGGAAAGTGGTTTATAGCCCACAATGCATTGTGGGTTTTTCTCTCTTTCCCGAAAGCTGTTCTGTCATGTATTTTGATATTAAATTAGTTTGACAGGATGTAACTCAGACTTTTTGAGGACTCCAAAAGACAAATAGTCAGTTGCCAAAACAGTCCTTTCTAAGTTTCTTTTCACATTTCCCTAGCTTTTGTCATGAGATTTTCTTGTCTTTTGAACACTGAAAATGATCAGTATCTATCCGCAAAAACATTTGCGGACGAGTGCTGGATACTCACTCTTGAGAATCAGAGGCTGAAATGGGGAAGGAAGTTACTGCCTGATCCCTGCAGAGATGTGGGATACAGTCAGGAGGGTGGGTGGGTGGCCAGGCCTTGAAAGGGCACTGTTTGCTCTTGCGAGCCAGAGAGCTGAGGCTGAGAACTGTGAACTCACTGCACATGTCCCAGAGAGAGAGGAAATGTCCTACGAGTGCTGGGTGAAGTTGTCCTTGAAGAGGACTGATGTGGAGAGGGGTCGGTGACTTCCCATTGCTGAGAGGAGGCGGCCCGGCAAATGCCTCTCTCATGGATTGTTAGTGTTTTTCTACCAGCTTTAACTTGTTCTTCTTTCCCTGGGAAGCGTGTGTGGCTGGAGCAGTAATGTGCTGGCCTGTGGCTGAAATGCACCGTGCCGAGCTGGGCATTGGATGGGGCTGGGTGAGGATTTAGCTTTTATTTCTTGCTTTGAAACAAATAAAGTCGAATTTAGTTTCTCAAACTCCCAGTGTCCCTTGTCTTGAATAATGGGGGGGAGGGGGAATGGTCTTTAATGGACTCAGAGGCTGTCTGGCTGTCACCCATTGATGCAGCTGGGGAAAAGGCTGGTATCTTTCTGGGGTGTATTAACGTGAGTGTTGTATATAAGTTGCGGGAGGTCATTGTCCTGCTCTGCTCGGCCCTGGGGAGGCATCAGCTGGAGTCCAGTATCCAGTTCTGGGCACCACACTTTAGGAAAGATGAGGACAAATTGGATTGAGGCCTGAGGAGAGCAACAGAAATGGTAAGAGGTTTAGAAAACCTGACCTGTGGGGAAAAGTTAAATAAAATCGGTATAGCGGTCTTGAGAAAAGCAGACTGGGGATGGTCTGCAGCCATGCTAAGGGCTGTTATACAGAGACTGGGGATCAGTTGTGCTCCATGGACAAGGACAGGAAGTAAAAGTGTTTCGCTGCAGCAAGGGAGACTTAGCCCTGGTCTACACTACGAGTTTAGGTCGAATTTAGCAGCATTAGATCAATTTAACCCTGCACCCGTCCACACGACGAAGCCATTTTTGTCGACTTAAAGGGCTCTTAAAATGGATTTCTGTACTCCTCCCCGATGAGGGGATTAGCACGGAAATCGACCCTTCTGGGTCGGATTTGGGGTAGCGTGGACGCAATTCGACGATATTGGCCCCGGGATCTATCCCAGAGTGCTCCATTGTGACCACTCTGGACAGCACTCTCAACTCAGATGCACTGGCCAGATAGACAGGAAAAGCCCCGTGAACTTTTGAATTCCATTTCCTGTTTGGCCAGTGTGGCGAGCTGATTAGCACAGGTGACCATGCAGAGCTCATCAACACAGATGACCATGGAGTCCCAGAATCGCAAAACAGCTCCAGCATGGACCAAACGGGAGGTACTGCATCTGATCGCTGTATGGGGAGACGAATCTGTGCTATCTGAACTCCGTTCCAAAAAGACAAAATGCTGGAATATTTGAAAAAATCTCCAAGGGCATGAAGGACATAGGTTATAACAGGGACCCATAGCAGTGTCGCGTGAAGCTTAAGGAGGTCAGGCAAGCCTACCAAAGAACCAGAGCTCCACGTCAGAGCCCCAGACATGCCGCTTCTATGATGAGCTGCATGCCATTCTAGGAGGTGCTCCTACAACTACCCCAGCCCTGTGCTTCCCTCCTCCCCCACCCCTCCCGGGCTACCTTGGCAGTTATCACCCCATTTGTGTGATGAATTAATAAAGAATGCATGAATTTGAAACCACAATGACTTTATTGCCTCTGCAAGCGGAGATCAAAGGGGGAAGGCAAGGGCGGTTGGCTTGCAAGGAAGTAGAGTGAACCAAGGGGGCGGGTTATCATCAAGGAGAACAAACAGAACTTTCACACCGTAGCCTGGCCAGTCATTAAACGGGTTTTCAAAGCTTCTCTGATGCACAGCGCACCCTGCTGTGCTCTTCTAACCAACCTGGTGTCTGGCTGCGCGTAATCAGCAGCCAGGCGATTTGCCTCAACCTCCCACCCCGCCATAAACATCTCCCCCTTACTCTCACAGATATTGTGGAGCACACAGCAAGCAGTAATGATGGGAATATTGGATTTGCTGAGGTCTAACGAGTCAGTAAACTGCGCCAGCGAGCTTTTAAACGTCCAAAGGCACATTCTACCACTTGTGCACTTGCTCAGCCTATAGTTGAACTGCTCCTTACTACTGTCCAGGCTTCATGAGCCATGGGAGCAAGGAGTAGGCTGGGGTAGGTGTGACCGCACGGTGCTGCTGACTGAGAGAGCAGCCTGAGGCAGAATCCTCCAGCTGGCATGATATTCCAGGCAGGAATGAATCTTCATTAGACGAAACTTAAAGAAGAAAATGACCTGGAGTCATTCCCATTTTTGTCCAGGCACCCCCGACCGACCTCACCGAGGCCGGCCAGGAGCACCCATGTCTGCCTGGGCACCCCCGAACAACCTAACTGAGCTCAGCCAGGAGCACTCACGGGACAACGACGACGATGGTTAGCAGTCGTATTGCACCATCTGCCATCCGCAAGGCAAGGGGATGCTGCTGTGTAGCACTGCAGTACCGCGTTTGCCAGCAGCACCCAGGAGACATACGGTGACAGTGAGCTGAGCGGGCTCCATGCTTGCCGTGGTATGTCGTCTGCATGGGTAACCCAGCAAAAAAGGCGAGAAACAATTTTTTGCTATTGCTTTCACGGAGGGAGGGAGGGAGGGGGGTCTGATGAAATGTACCCAGAACCACCCGCTACAATGTTTTTGCCCCATCAGGCATTGGGAGCTTGTAATGATGCAGTTCTGGCGGGACCCAACTGAGAGTGCCAATTCAGGACAAATCGCTTAAAACAGGGCAGTTACAGCCTAGGCTGGGGTTTTTCCACCTCTAAGGCAAACCAAACCAGCCAGACAAAGAGGACTTTAGTCTCACCCCACTGGCTAACCACAAGTCACACAAGCAATTCCCTTAGGCCTGGTCTACACTAGGCTTTTATGTCGAATTTAGCGCCGTTATATCGAATTAACCCTGCACCCGTCCACACCACGAAGCCATTTAGTTCGACATAGAGCCCTCCTTAAATCGATTTCTGTAATCCTCCACAACGAGAGGAGTAGCGCTAAATTCGAAATGGCCATATCGAATTAGGCTAGGTGTGGATGGAAATCGACG
>NW_020694186.1:0-4785 GCF_002925995.2 Terrapene triunguis
TTTTCCATTTTGCAAATTTTTGGCATTTTGTTGCCTTTTCTTTCTTTCTTTTTTTTTTTAAATCAAAACCGGCCGCGAAACCCCTAAAGCTCTATTTTTCTGATCAGCAGCAGGCGGCGAGACAGGAATCCCGCCTTTGCCTCTCTTCCCAACTCGCCCTGTGATTGGTGGAGGCCGGAGGTGAAAGGTCACTCAGTAGATCATGCCTTTGGTTTCGCCCCGTGGCTTCTTGATCTTCTCGAAGTTCTTGACCACAATGTCGTAGAGAATGGCCTGGAGGTGGGAGGAGATGGGGGAGTTGGTCTAGGATTGGGGTGCTGCCGGCTTCTAGGGGTGAGGCTAAATTAGGGGTTCACCTCTGTCCCCCACAAGTCCTACCCTGGGGGATCCAGGTCTTCTGGGGTCCATTTAATGTTGGCCTTCACCCCCCACCCCCAAACCCGCTCCCCCCCAGAAAAGCCCCCCAAGTCGGCTGTCTCTCCCTTCCCAGATGGCTGAGGCTGGGGCAGCCTGAGAGTGGAATGGGGGTTCAGGGGAGAAATAGGGGGACGGGGTTACAACACAGAAGAGAAGCTGCCCCCCCTCCCCGTTCACTGCACTCTCCCAGCTATTCCCCTCAATCCACCTGGCCCAACCCTCTGATTCTCTCCAGCCCCCCCCCCACTCACGTAGAGGTTCCGGATTTCCATCACCATCAGCCGGATCTCAGCGTATTGCGCCTCGTCCAATTCGTGCACCAGCTGCCGGTAATCACCCTGCGGGGGGCAGAACCAGGGAAATGAGGGGCCCAGTGTCTCCCCCACCATCCCTGGTGTCCCAGAGCCCCTGCTGGGGAACCCAGGCGTCCGGGCAGCCCCCTCCTGTGCAGTGGGGAACCCTGGCATCCGGGCGCCCCCCCTCCCACGCAGCGGAGAACCCTGGCGTCCGGGCACCCCCTCTCCCGCGCAGCAGGGAACCCTGGCGTCCGGGCGGCTGCACCCATCCCAGACACTCACCACGTGAGGATTTTTGGCCGCTTTAGCCACTGCGTCGCCTCTCTCGGAAAAATACCTGTATGTGGCGGGGGAATCAGAAGTCAGAGCTGAAGCCCCAAATTGGGGGTGAGGAAGGACGAGCTGGGGGCTCTCATGGGGGGGGGGGGGGGCGCCTTGCAGGCGGCTCCCCCTACAAAGGTAGCCCAATCTCTCCACTGTGTGACCGTCATGAAGTTTTGGGGCAGTGAGAACTTCCTTGTTTTCCACCCTCCTAACTTAACAAAATTTCAGAAAATGTAACGCGCCCCCCCGAACCAGGAAACGATCTGCAGGTAATGAAGTTGGATTTGCATTCAAACCCTCTTGGCCGCGTTCATTTATTTGGCATTGAGCAGTATTAGGCTTGTTACGTTTCCTGGGGGGGAGGCTTTGGTTTTGCAAGATTGAAAATAAAATTGGAAATGCCAAATTTTTAATCTTGAGGGAACACCAACGACCAAGGAATTTCAATGTGCACAGAGATTGGTCCCTGCAAAGTATTATGGCTCCTTGTACTGACCTCAAATTGGATTTATAACACAGAACTGCACGTGCAAAACCACGACGCTTGCAATGACCAAATCAAACCGGCTGGGACTTTGGCTTGCAAACAGAAAGGAGTGTTTTAAAATTCAAACACATACTAAAGGTCGCAAAGCACATTTCGAAGACAATGAAATGCCATTTTCAAATTTTTGCAATTTTAATATGTTGCGCTCAATGCAATTAATTGTTATTCATTTGCTCTCTTTTTACAACCGTCATTAATTTTGCATCAATTATTTTCCACATTTAAGATTCCCTGAGGGTTTTTTTAGATTAAAAATTTGATGGGTAAGATATTTTGCATTTAAATTGATTTTGCAACCTTTAGTATTTTGCATTTAACACAATTCATTGGCGTTAAATGTTCCTCTCTTTTGGCAAGCAGGGTTTTTTTTTGCATTTTATATTTGGTTTTGCATTCTAATCCTCCATGCAACCAGTACCATTTTGCACTGGGAAATTTCCCCTTCGCTGCTTTGCACAACGTTTTGATATTTGCATTCATTGCTTTATTTTTGGCAAACTAAAATGTTTTGCATTTGACAAAAATTTTTTGCATTCTGGAAACTAACTTTTTTTTGCTAGTTTTCAAGCTTAAATGTTATGTGGAAACTAAGTTTTATTGCATTTAATTTCCTTTGGGGGGGGGGCAGGATAATTTTGCATTTAACAATTTTTGCATTTCCTCTTCACAGCTTTTTTAAATTGCAAATTCAGTTGCTAATTCCACAAACACATATACCTGGGCTTAATTTTAGGCCTATTACCCGTGATACTAACACCCAGGAGTAAAGTTAAGCACATGTATAAGTGTTCGTAGGATTGTGGCTTAAATATTTTGCATGTAATGTTTTTTACATTTTTTAAAAGTGCAAGAATTTTAATTTCTAATAACGAGGAAATTAACACACAATATTTTTCCAATCTTTACGTTTGCATTGAACAATTTTTTTTTTTACAGTAACCTTCCCCTTTGCATCCTTCACATTTTGCATTTAATGTTTTTTGCATCTATCGACACTGTGCATTTTAACTTCCTTTTTAAATTACAAAATATGAAGGCTGCAAAGAAGAGGAAAAATTGTAATCCAAACTTCTTAAAATATCAAATATCAAGGTTGTGAAGTCGAAATCATTGTAATGCACAAATGGTTGCTAAATGCAAAATATTAAGATTGCTTTAAATAGGAGGCAATTTAATTTCCTTGTTTTTTTTTTTAATAAATGTCTCGGCACTGGGCGCAGCGTTTGGGATTTAATTTCCTTGGGGATTTTTGTGAGCTTAAAAGGTTGCATTGAATGAAGTTTGTTGCCATTTCGATTCCTTGCTTTTGTGAAAAAAAATCCAATTTTTCCTTTTAACGGTTTTTGGCATTTAACTCCTTTGGATTTTTCAAGCTCTTTTCCCCCCTGCATTTAACAGCGGGTTTTGCCCATGAATTTTCTTGGTTCTTGTGGGTGGTTGGTTGATTCTTTGTTTTGCTTTTAACCAAGTTGATGGGACAGGGGTAGGAGGGGTCTGTGGCTTGGATTTGGGGGTGGAAGGGGTCCCCCCAAACTTGGGACTCACTTGGAGATCTGGGTCTGAAATCCTTCCAGCTTCGTCCGCAAGGCCGTCATCAGCTCAAACACCTTCTCCTGGGGAGGGGGATACGGGGGTTAATGAGCTGGGGGGGGAAGTGGGGGGCAGTTTGGAGAAGGGGGGACACTCACCTGGACTGCGACCCCAAAATTGTTGCCGTCTTCGATACGGGGCACCTGGAGTTGAACCCAGACAGAGACCTGGGGACGAGAGAGACCATGAGTGTGTGTCCTTCTGCCCCGTTGGAGGGGATGGAACCTGCTGGGTGTGTTACCTAGGCGAGTGGTGCATCCTCTTGCGTTGTGTGCACGGGGCGTGAGCATCCTGCAGGGGGTGTGTTTCACGGTGGCAGTGTCCAGGGTCGTGTTGTGTGCATGGGGGACGAGCGTCGTGCAGAGTGTGTGCTGCACGGTGGCCTGGCCGGGGCCGTGTTGTGCGCACGGGGGACAAGCGTCGTGCAGGGTGCGTGTTGCACAGTGGCCAGGCCACGGTCGTGTTGTGTGCACGGGGGACGAGCATCGTGCAGGGTGCGTGTTGCACGGTGGCCTGGCCAGGGCCGTGTTGTGCGCACGGGGGACGAGCGTTGTGCAGGGTGCGTGTTGCACGGTGGCCAGGCCGGGGTCGTATTGTGGCTCCGTCTCACACTCACCAGCCCCAGCTCCTCCTTGGCGCCCTGGATCTCGGCTTTCACTCGGCTCACCAGCCCCACAACCGTCTCGTTGCTGCTCACGGGGCCACAGGGGGGCGCTGGGGAAAGACAGACAAATGGGGGGGGTTGGACCCCCAGACCCCCAGAAGCAGCGGGGGGCAGGGGCCCAACCCCCATCAATGGAGGCCCCCCCCCAGATCTGGCCCCCCACTCACCTTTATCCTCCTCCTCCGACTTCTTCTCGTCTTTCTTCTCTTCCTTCTTTTCTTCCTTCTGCCCCGGAGGAGGAGAACAGGAGAAAATGGGGGTGTAGGGCAGAAGTCCCAGGCCCCCCCCCCAATCACCCTCCTCCCTTGAGGGGTGATGGAACTGTAGAACCCCCCCATCCGGTGAACCCCCCAAAAGAACAGAATGAGAAAATGGGGGTGCAGGGAGGGAGAGAGCCCCAGATCTGACCTGTGGGTTTGTGGGACCTCATGACCCAACTCCCCCCCAGTCTCAGCTGTCACGCCGGGGGTGCGTGTTGGGCTCCCCCCGATGTTGGGGTCCCCCCAGCTCACCTTGCGGCGCTCGGCTTTTGCCTTCTCCTTGGCAGGGTCAGGGATGGGGATGTCGAGCGGGGCCCGCAGGGACTCAAAGTCCCCCACGTTCAGCGCCGGGTCCTGGGGGGATGGGGAGGGGTGGTGAGCAGCTGGGCCCCCCAGAGTGACCTTTCACCCTTGCCCCAACCCCCCTCTCCTGGCCCCCCACCTTCCCCACCCCCCATGATGCCCCCACCGGTCCCCCGAGCCACCAACCCTGTTCCAGCCCCCATAATTCCCCCACCCAGCCCCCCAATCCCCTTCCAGCCCCCACATTCCCCCAAACCCTCTTGCCCCTGTCCCCAAATCTGCCTCCCACCCTCTGCCCCTCAAAACCCTCTAATGTCCCTCCCTGCCCCTTGACGATCCCCTTAAATCCCCCCATCCCGTGTCCCAGGCAAACCCACATCCCCC
>NW_020694187.1:0-5723 GCF_002925995.2 Terrapene triunguis
ATAGTTATGACACGCCCCCCAAATCACAGATAGTGTTGGACGTTCGGTTCCACACTGGCTGTGATTTCTTCCTGGAGTTCTAGGAGAAAACAGAGTTAATAAGACACATGTACCTTTAGACATACTACTGATTATATAAAAACTAACAATATGTTTCATTCCAAGAACAATTGTTAACCAGTTAACTCTGGGAAACTTTCCCGGGAGAGTGCATCAGCCACTTTGTTAGAAGCTCCCGAAATGTGTTGTATTTCAAAATCAAAATCTTGGAGAGCTAAACTCCATCGAAGAAGTTTTCTGTTATTTCCCTTGGCGGTATGAAGCCACTGTAGCGCAGCATGGTCTGTTTGTAGTTGGAAACGCCGTCCCCAAACATATGGGCGTAGCTTTTCCAGCGCGTACACAATGGCGTAGCATTCCTTTTCGCTGATTGACCAGTGGCTTTCCCTCTCTGACAGTTTCTTGCTGAGAAACACGACAGGATGGAATTCTTGATCCGGTCCTTCCTGCATTAAAACTGCTCCCACGCCTCGCTCGGAAGCATCTGTGGTTACTAGGAACGGTTTGTCAAAGTCTGGGGCCCTTAGCACAGGGTCAGACATGAGTGTTGCCTTAAGCTGGTTAAAGGCCTTTTGACACTCATCAGTCCACTGAACTGCATTTGGCTGTTTCTTTCTGGTTAGGTCTGTCAGCGGGGCGGCGATTTGGCTGTAGTGTGGTACAAATCGCCTATAATATCCGGCCAAGCCTAAGAAGGATTGGACCTGTTTCTTTGACTTTGGAACCGGCCACTTTTGGATAGCATCCACCTTGGCCTGTAGGGGATTTATAGTTCCTTGACCCACCTGGTGCCCCAGGTACGTCACTCTGTTTTGGCCTATTTGACACTTTTTAGCCTTAACAGTTAGTCCTGCCTGTCGGATGCGCTCGAAGACTTTTCCCAGGTGCTCCAGGTGTTCTGTCCATGAATCAGAAAAAATGGCCACATCATCGAGGTAGGCAACTGCAGATTCTCCCAATCCCGCTAAGAGACCATCTACAAGTCTTTGGAAGGTGGCGGGTGCATTTCGCAACCCGAAAGGGAGTACATTGAATTCATACACCCCTGCCTGGGTGACGAAGGCGGACCTTTCCTTAGCGGGTTCATCTAGTGGTACTTGCCAGTACCCTTTGGTTAAGTCTAAAGTAGAGATGAATTGGGCATGTCCCAATTTTTCCAATAGCTCATCTGTGCGTGGCATTGGATAGTTGTCAGGACGAGTTACAGCATTTAGCTTACGGTAGTCCACGCAAAAGCGTATTTCCCCATCTGGTTTGGGAACTAGAACCACTGGAGATGCCCATGCACTGGTAGAGGGGCGGATTATACCCATCTGTAGCATGTCCTGGATCTCCCTTTGTATAGCAGCTTGGGCATGAGGTGACTCCCGGTAGGATGGGGTTCTAATTGGGTGAGCATTACCTGTGTCAATGGAGTGGTATGCCCGTTCGGTCCGTCCTGGAGTGGCTGAGAAAATCGGTGCAAAGCTTGTGCACAGCTCCTTGATCTGCTGTCGCTGCAGACGTCCCAGGGTCGTGGAGAGGTTCACCTCTTCCACGCCACCATTCCTTTTTCCTTCGTAGTAGACACCTGCCGGCCACTCCGCGTCATCTGTTTCCTGGGCTGTAAACTGGCAAACGTTTAATTCTCTGGAATAAAAGGGCTTAAGAGAATTAACATGGTATACCTTAGGCTTTATGTTGGAGGTGGGGGAGGCTATGAGATAGTTAACAGCTCCTAGGCGCTCCTGGACCGTGAATGGTCCTTCCCACGACGCTTCCATTTTATGGGCCTGGAGCGCCTTTAAGACCATGACTTGGTCTCCTACTTTGAAGGACCGTTCTCTGGAATGTTTATCATACCAGGCCTTTTGCTCTTCCTGAGCATCCTTTAGGTTTTCTTTAGCAAGGGCTAAAGAGTGTCGGAGGGTGTTTTGTAGGTTGCTTACAAAGTCTAGAATGTTAGTTCCTGGAGAAGGCGTAAACCCCTCCCATTGCTGCTTCACCAACTGTAATGGCCCCTTAACCTCGCGGCCATACACAAGTTCAAATGGTGAAAACCCTAAACTGGGATGTGGTACAGCCCTGTAGGCAAAAAGCAACTGCTGCAACACTAGGTCCCAATCATTGGAGTGTTCATTTATGAATTTACGTATCATGGCCCCCAAAGTTCCATTAAACCTCTCCACCAGACCATTGGTTTGATGGTGATGAGGGGTGGCAACCAAGTGATTCACCCCATGAGCTTCCCACAGGTTTTTCATTTTCCCTGCCAGGAAATTAGTTCCCGAATCTGTAAGGATGTTGGAGGGCCACCCTACCTTGGCAAAAATGTCTGCTAATGCCTGGCACACACTTTTAGCCTTGGTGTTGCTTAAGGGTACAGCTTCCGGCCATCGGGTAGCAAAATCCATGAAAGTCAGTACGTACTGCTTTCCTCTGGGTGTCTTCTTTGGGAAAGGACCCAGAATATCCACAGCTACTCGCTGAAATGGTACCTCAATTATGGGTAGTGGCTGGAGAGGGGCTTTAACCTGGTCTTGGGGCTTTCCCACTCGTTGGCACACCTCACAAGACCGGACATAATTAGCAACGTCCTTGCCCATTCCCTCCCAGTGGAAGGACTTCCCCAACCGGTCTTTGGTTCTGTTCACCCCAGAATGGCCACTGGGATGATCATGGGCTAAGCTCAAGAGCTTTACCCGATACTTAGTGGGAACCACCAACTGTCTTTGAGGATGCCAGTCTTCCTGGTGCCCACCAGAAAGAGTCTCCTTGTATAACAGTCCTTGTTCTACAACAAACCGGGATCGGTTAGAAGAGCTGAGAGGCGATGGGGTGCTCCGCGCCGCCGCCCAAGTTTTCTGAAGGCTGTCATCTGCTTCCTGCTCGGCCTGGAACTGTTCCCTTGATGCTGGAGACATCAGTTCCTCCTTGGACTGTGGACTGGGGCTTGGTCCCTCTGGAAGCGATGCAGGTGCTGGGGCTGTTTCCACTGACCGTGAACCGCTGTCCGCTGGTGCACTATGTGGTATCTCAGGCTCTGGCTGAGCCTCTTGGGTAGGGTTATCTGCTGCTTCCGCCAGTTCAGGCTCGCTGGTGCCCTCTGGCATTGGAGTTGTAGACAGGTTTGCAAGCGCTGGACTCCGTGCCGGCAATGGTTCTGGTGCTGGTTGCGTTGCCAGTTCCGGTTCCGGGACTGGCTTTGGCTGGGTCTCTGGGATTGGATCCACTACGGCTGTTGCAGTCGTTGGCAGGGGATCCGGTTCCACCACCTGTGTTTGGGTCTCCGGTAACACAGACGGGGCCCTGGTGGACGGCTCAGGAACAGGGATGGGGGTGGGAGCTTGCTTAGCCTGGCTGCGGGTGACTATTCCCACCCTCTTGGCTAGCTTCACATGGTTGGCCAAGTCTTCCCCCAGCAGCATGGGGATGGGATAATTGTCATAGACTGCAAAAGTCCACATTCCTGCCCAGCCCTTGTACTGGACATGCAACTGGGCTGTAGGCAAGGTTACAGACTGTGACACGAAGGGTTGAATTGTCACTGTAGCCTCCGGGTTGATGAGTTTGGGGTCCACTAGGGATTGGTGGATAGTTGACACTTGTGCCCCAGTGTCCCTCCAAGCGATAACCTTCTTTCCGCCCACTCTCAAGGTTTCCCTTCGCTCCGAGGGTATGAGAGAGGCATCTGGGTCTGGGGATCTTTGGTGTGACTGGGGTGTAATGAACTGTAATCGGTTGGGGTTCTTGGGGCAGTGAGCCTTTATATGCCCCAGTTCATTACATTTAAAACATCGCCCTGCTAAGGTATCACCGGGGCGATGTTGGTTGGTGGAGACTGGTGGGGTGGGGTGAGAAGGCTTCTGGGGTTTCCCTTGGGAGGTGGGTGGGGCCTTGGGTTGTCCCCGGTGATAAGGTTTTGTTTCGGCTTGCCCCTTCTGATATTCGCTCCAACTGCTACTAGCTTTTTTCTTTTCTGTCACCTCCACCCATTTGGCTCCAATCTCCCCCGCCTCGGTTACAGTTTTGGGCTTCCTATCTAGGATGTACCTTTCTATTTCCTCAGGAACACCCTCTAAAAACTGCTCCATTTTTACTAGGGAAAGCAGATCTTCCAGAGATTTAACATTTGCTCCTGATACCCAGGCATCACAATTTTTGTCAATGTGGTAGGCATGCCGGGTAAATGACACATCTGGTTTCCACCTTAGGGCTCTGAACCGCCGACGGGCATGCTCGGGTGTTAGCCCCATTCTGAGTCTGGCCTTGTTTTTAAAAAGTTCATAACTGTTCATGTTTTCCTTAGGCATTTCAGCCGCCACCTCTGCTAAGGGTCCACTGAGCTGTGGCCTCAGCTCTACCATGTACTGGGTTGGAGGGATGCTGTATCCAAGGCAGGCCCTTTCAAAATTTTCTAAGAAGGCCTCAGTATCATCGCCTGCCTTGTAGGTGGGGTATTTCCTGGGATGGGAAGTGGTACCTGGAGAGGAGTTGTTAGGATGGTCTGATGCACCCTGCCTAGTCCTTGCTGCTTCCAGTTCCATCTCTTTTTCTTTCAGCTCCATCTCTCTTTTGTGGGCCTCCTGTTTGGCTTTTTCTTCTCTTTCATGCTGCTCTGCCTCGAGTTTTTTAATTTCAAGCAGTCTCTGATGTTTTCTCTCATTTTCTTCTGCTTCTAGTCTGGCCAGTTCTATTTTGTTAGTTACTTCTTTGGCAGTCATTTTCCTGTTTTCTTGTGCTGGGTCACACCCTCTGCAGTTGACTGAAACTGGGATGTACTTAGCTCTGGCTGCTGCTGAGTTAACAGAGACTTTCTAACAAGCTACTCCCGAGGATGTAAAAAGAAAAAAAAAACAATTCAGCCTGTAAATTACCTTTACCAGTTCAAAGTTTGCTCCCTTTGAACCCTTCTCTTAACAAAGCCCCTTGTTAAAAAAAAACTTAACACCTCTGCCTTCAGGCAAGGAGAGATAAGATATGCATCTACCTTCAGCTCTGCTTCCAAGCAGCTAGAAGGAAAAAAAATCTCTTACTGGCTTTTGGGTCTAAAACGATCTCCACCGCTGTGCCACCATGTCAAGGCTGTATCCCCACTTTGAACCTTAGGGTACAAATGTAGGGGCCTGCATAAAAACTTCTAAGCTTATCTACCAGCTTAGCTTTGGTCTGCTGCCACCATCACAAGAATTCCCTCCCTGGGAAGCCTTGAGAAACCTTTCACCAATTCCCTGGTGAACACAGATCCAAACCCCTTGGATCTTAAAACAAGGAGAAATTAACCATCCCCCTCCTTCCTCCCACCAACTCCTGGTGAATACAGATCCAAACCCCCTTGGATCTTAAAACAAGGAGAAATCAATCTGGTTCTTAAAAAAGAAGGCTTTTAATTAAAGAAAAAGGTAAAAATCATCTCTGTAAAATCAGTATGGAAAATACTTTACAGGGTAATCAAACTTAAAGAGCTCAGAGGACCCCCCTCTGTCTTAGGTTCAAAGTACAGCAAACAAAGATACACACTCTGGTAAAAAGGTACATTTACAAGTTGAGAAACAAAGTAAATCTAAGACGCCTTGCCTGTCTTTTTACTTACTAGTTTGAAATAGGAGAGACTTGTTTAGAAAGATGGGGAGAACCTGGATTGATGTCTGGTCCCTCTCAGTCCCAAGAGCGAACCACCCCTT
>NW_020694188.1:0-1267 GCF_002925995.2 Terrapene triunguis
GTCTCCCATCTCTCAGATTAGTGCTCTAACCCCCAGGCTCTAGAGCCCCCCCCCCTCATTTTCTCTAGCCCAATTTCTATTTATGTATTTATACAAAGCGGAACAGCTTCAAAAGTCTGTTCTCCTAAGTGTGAACTGTTACAACTCTTCTCTGTACTGTGCTTTAGTTCTGAGACAGTTACAAAGTTATAACACTCACAAGAAGCCCTGTATTTTTATTTAGCATTGGGAATTCAGATAACCATTTTTTGTTTGGTTTTTAATGGCAGGGCTGAAGAACTGACCTTTCTCCTTGCTAAAAAGACTCAGTTAAAGCATTGTGTTGATACAAATCTGTAGTAATGGTCATTCTTTTCCTATGCTCAGTTTTACCACATTCTACACCATTTTCAGAGCACTGTATATTGATACTGTTTCTCTGAAAAATGTAATTTTGAAGCTCTGTGGAAGGTGGGAAAAACTGTCAACTCTTCACTGTTTGTCTCATTCTATCAGTCTCTTGTCACTTAGAAAAGAGCAAGGGAAAGGGGAGGGAACTTTAGAAAAGTTTGACAATCACAGGCACTAAATCTTGGAATTCATATTCTATTCAATAAACCTAGCTGTGTAGGAAGTTGTATTTAAAAAAAAAAATCATCTCAGGAGATTGCAGTAGAATCTGACCTGGATCCTTTACCACTGCAGCAGAATTTAAACTCTGCATCACTTTTTCAACATTGTTTTCCAGATTCAGAAAAGTAAAGAAGAGAGACAGGCTTTTTTAGGATTATATAATGTGTTTTAGTAACTTGTAGCTTGTAATTCATCTTTTATTACACCCATAAAATCTTGGAAGTATTTCCTATGTTACTAAACTACACTTCAGTTTCAACGTAATAAAGAATCCCAGAAATGGGTAGACTTTGAAGGAACTTCCTGGTACCCATCCCAGTAGAGATGACGGTTGAGAGCCCTGCTGGCAAGAACATGTCAAACAGAGTCTATGATGGTGAAATGTTAAAAATGGGATTAATAATACTTAGTACTTATATAGTGCCTTCCTCAGATGGAGGAATCATTTGATATTACTTTTGGGAAATTCAGGCACCCTCATCATCTCAGACAAAACTATCCTTGCACTGATCTACTGGGAAAACATGATGTTTTCTCTTGCATATTTACTGTGCTTCTGCTGCTGCCTTCTTTCTGAAGCTAAGTGGGTTTAAATGGATGGCATACTTTATTAGCTATTTTTAGCTTGGGACAAATTCCTTGTTTCCTTTATTCT
>NW_020694189.1:0-7661 GCF_002925995.2 Terrapene triunguis
AGCCTGCCTCCCTGAGCTCACAAGCTAAATAGACAAGACAGACAAAGGGCAGGGGGAAACTGAGGCACAGACCAGGGAAGCAGTTTGCCCAAGGTTACACAGCAGGACAGTGCTAGTGCAGGGACTAGAACCTACATCTCCTGAGTCCCAGTCCCGCTTGATTGTCAATTGGGCACCCAGCATGTTCACTAAGCCAGTTTCCGATTGATCTTTGACTGCCTGAGCACCCAGTATTGAATGGGATGTTCAGAGGCACCCAGGCAATTTCCTGGGCGCACGGGGCTGAGCAGAAATGCCCTCCAGGTGCCCATTAGCATAAGGATATCGACACTTTGAATATGCTAATGAGACCCCAAACCCCAGCTACAGGAGCTGACTTTTCTTTTTGCCAGTGGGTGGTCCTCTCTGCCCCTTTTCCCCCCGCCCATGAGAGCAGAGGGAGGGCTTCAAGGGAAAGATGCCCGGTGGGGTCTCGGTAGAGTGACCAGATGTCCTGTTTTTAAAGGGACAGTCCCGTTTTTTGGGACTTTTTCTTATATGGGCGCCTATTACCCCCCACCCCCTGTCCCGTTTTTCACAGTTGCTCTCTGGTCACCCTAGGTCTTGGGGGGCAATAGGCCGAGCGGGGGTGGGGCCTCAGGGCAGGGCACAGGTGGAACAGAGGGTGGGGCCATGGCCCGGGCACCGGGGCCCACAAAAGATTAATCTGGCTAAGCACCCCGTTTTTTTCAGTGGGTGTTTGAGCCCTGGAGCACCCACTGAGTCAGCGCCAATGGCCCCACTGGCCAGTTGCATCAGAGCAGGGTGTCACCTTCCCACCCCACTCCCCCACTGTTTGCTGCATTAGGTTGGTGTAGTGGTAGCAGCCATGTGGTTAGAGCCGGTTGGAAAATGCTCTGTGGAACAATTTTCCATTGGAAAAGTTTGTTTGGTTGAAATCGAAACATTTTGCGGGACTCGTGACAATTTCTATGAAATTTTCAATGGAAGAGTTTCAAAACATTTTGGTTTGACTTTCTCATGTCTAAATATAAATATAATATAATATCAAACCTCAACATTGCGTATCCTGGGCCGACACAGCTAGAACAACATTGCAACACAGTCATTTTGAGTTTACCAAAGCAGAATATTTCTTACCACACCAAATTTAGCTATTTTTGTCCCAATTTGGGATAACATTTCAAAATGTTGGAATTTCCCATTGGACCGAAAATCCCTTTTTTGGCCTGCTTCACCCAGAGTCAGGGCTGCATGATTACATTCAGCTTAACAGGAGTTTGAAACTTTTCTTGTCTAAAATATCCCATTGAGACGGCAAAAACCAACGCGTAGAATGGGCATGATTTGAAGTTTTTTCATAGCATCATAGTTTTTGATGGAAAACGAATTGATACAGAGAAAAGAAAATAAGAGTTCAAAAAAAAAAATCACCCCTTTCAGCAATTTTTCACCAGATTGTCTTTTTGCACAAAATCGCAAACAGCTGGGACCTCTCCTCTGGCCACATTCTTGCGCCTCATGTGTCCATCCCAGAATGTTGGTTATAGATCAGGAGGGTTTGTCTATAGGGCATTTCATAACATTTTAGTCATAACAAAAATAAACCTTTGTGCACCATGCCAAAGCTGCTGACTTTGAAGACAAATCTGCCACTGTTGACCATTTCTGTTACTAAATACCCTCTTAAGCCTACAGTTCCCTGAACTGCAAAAGAGACCAGAAGGTCAAATCTCACCTCTTTTAAGTGCTGTTTAAATTCCTATACAATTTCATAGAATCATAGAATATCAGGGTTGCCAGGGACCTCAGGAGGTCATCTAGTCCAACCCCCTGCTCAAAGCAGGACCAACACCAACTAAATCATCCCAGCCAGGGCTTTGTCAAGCCTGACCTTAAAAACCTCTAAGGAAGGAGATTCCACCACGTCCCTAGGTAACCCATCCCATCCCATTCCAATTTGCAACTGACTAAGGCCTGAACCCCAAACCAGAAGACAGAGGAGAACTGCTCAACAATCTTCCTTTCGTTTTGCAAATAACTTGGCAAACGGTTTATGCGAGGTCACTGCAGCAGGCCTAGATATTTAACCAGGCTTATCCGCTACTCCACACTGCTTTGCAAGAGAAAATGCTGATTCATCAAAATTGAAATGGTTCCCCTGGCTCCCCAGCTCCGCCCCAGGAGAGGCCGATAGCCTGGAAGGCCAACTCTGCATTCCCACAGAGCCTGGGGAGGTGGGGCTGGAAATTTTCAAAACATTCCGTTTCGGGTCTTCCGAAGTTGAACGGTTTGAACATGTCTCCCTCCCCCCCGGGACAGTTTCACGTCTCTGACGTTCTATTCCAACTTGGACTGATTTTATTTCCTTCGGCCAGAAATGCAAAATTTTCCACAGGAGGGAAATTGCAGTTCCCACCCAGCTCCACTTTTTCGGTAGCTGCTGGAGATGGAGGTGAAAGCTTTAGGGAGAATTAGCATGGATTCCGGACAGCGTCGGCGGCAACGGGATGGAGGAAAGGAACACGCTGGGGTTTTGCGGTTAAGCTTTATAAACTTCCAGGGGCCGGGAGTGTGTCCTGACACTAGCCATAGGCTTTGCGAATGTAGGGCTTGCTTTTGCAAACCCCTACGACAAAGCGTAGTGCCGTACTGCTCACCCAAGCGTTACATTTTCAAACAAGCCCCTTCCTGCTTTCCCCCCTGCATGCTTGGGAGGAGCTCTGGGACCAATCAGTAAAGCTCCCTCAAGTCATTACCCACCTTCAAATCCCTCCTCAAAACTCTCCTTTGTCGTGTGAAGCCAACAAAAACTTGCTGGTTAGCCCCCTGGTGTGTGGGGACCGCTGCTGATCATGCTGACCAGTGTTATCTCATTGCGTCCCTGTCCCCCCCGTTCCCCAGTCTGTATCATAGAATCGTAGAATATCAGGGTTGGAAGGGACCTCAGGAGGTCATCTAGTCCAACCCCCTGCTCAAAGCAGGACCAATTCCCAACTAAATCATCCCAGCCAGGCCTTTGTCAAGCCTGACCTTAAAAACCTCTAAGGAAGGAGATTTCACCACCTCCCTCGGTAACCCATTCCAGTGCTTCACCACCCTCCTAGGGAAAAAGTTTTTCCTAATATCCAATCTAAACCTCCCCCACTGCAACTTGAGACCATTACTCCTTGTTCTGTCATCAGGTACCACTGAGAACAGTCTAGATCCATCCTCTTTGGAACCCCCTTTCAGGTAGTTGAAAGCAGCTATCAAATCCCTCCTCATTCTTCTCTTCTGCAGACTAAACAATCCCAGTTCCCTCAGCCTCTCTTCATAAGTCATGTGCTACAGCCCCTTAATCATTTTTGTTGCCCTCCGCTGGACTCTGTCTAATTTTTCCACATCCTTCTTGTAGTGTGGGGCCCAAAACTGGGCACAGTACTCCAGATGAGGCCTCACCAATGTCAAATAGAGGGGAATGATCACGTCCCTCGATCTGCTGGCAATGCCCCTACTTATACAGCCCAAAATGCCATTAGCCTTCTTGGCAACAAGAGCACACTGTTGACTCATATCCAGCTTCTCATCCACTGTAACCCCTAGGTCCTTTTCTGCAGAACTGCTGCCTAGCCATTCAGTCCCTAGTCTGTAGCAGTGCATGGGATTCTTCCGTCCTAAGTGCAGGACTCTGCACTTGTCCTTGTTGAACCTCATCAGATTTCTTTTGGCCCAATCCTCTAATTTGTCTAGGTCCCTCTGTATCCTATCCCTACCCTCCAGCATATCTACCACTCCTTCCAGTTTAGTGTCATCTGCAAACTTGCTGAGGGTGCAATCCACACCATCCTCCAGATCATTAATGAAGATATTGAACAAAACCATACCCATGGGGTATGTAGCCATCTGTTCCCTCTTATGTTTAGGTCGGGGCAGGGCCCAGCATTGTGTCTGTATAAGGCCTAGCACAGTGCAGTCCTGGGGGCGCCCAGGCGCTACCGTAATACACCTAATAAATAAGGTACTGCACCTAGCACAATGGGGTTTTGGTCTACAGCTGGGACACCTGGGCACTACCGTAATCCACTTAATGTAGAGTGCCTAGCTGTGACGTTATTGATATAATCTGGGACCATATAGATCATTGTTGCAACCAAGGTCCTGTAGTGGCACCCAAATCTTGTATAAAGGGGGTCAAATGGGGTGTCTTAGACAAGGTTATGGTTTACTGGTTATGATTATGCTGTCTATATGTGTGTATCAATTTTGTAGTTGAAGTTATGAATATTGGCTCTATACTGTCTGTATTTCAAACTTATGCTATGCTTCTGGGTGACACCCAGACAAGCTGGTGTTAGCTCTGCCTAGCCTGCTTGATGGCCCATTAAGGACCATCAGCTATACAATGGACCCATTGAGAGAAGGCAAATATGCCTTGAGACTCAGCAAAGTATGCAGGGACTGGCCCATGTGACTCCAGACTCCATTTTGCTGTAATTTTCCACAGAAAGGACAAAGAGGTGTTCTTACACCTGGAAAAGACTATATAAGGCTGATGCCTCATCTCCATCTTGTCTTCAATCCTACTTCGTACCTCTGGAGGGACTTTGCTACAAACTGAAGCTTTGAACAAAGGACTGAGGACCCATCCCAGCGGGGGATGTATTCCAGAGACTTGATTTGAACCTGCAGTTTATTCTATCGCTGCTGCAAGCCTGAACCAAGAACTTTGCCATTACTGTATGTAATTGATTCCATTTAACCAATTCTAACTCTCATCTCTATCTTTTTCCCTTTATGAATAAACCTTTAGATTTTAGATTCTAAAGGATTGGCAACAGCGTGATTTGTGGGAAAGATCTGATTTGTATATTGACCTGGGTCTGGGGCTTGGTCCTTTGGGATCGAGAGAAACTTTTTTTTGTATATTGGGATATTGGTTTTCATAACCATTTGTCCCCATAATGAGTGGCACTGGTGGTGATACTTGGAAACTGGAGTGTCTAAGGGAATTGTTTGTATGACTTGTGGTTAGCCAGTGGGGTGAAACCAAAGTCCTCTTTGGCTGGCTGGTTTGGTTTGCCTTAGAGGTGGAGAAACCCCAGCCTTGGGCTGTAACTGCCCTGTTTTAGCAATTTGTCCTGAATTGGCACTCTCAGTTGGGTCTCGCCAGAACCGCATCGTCACACTAGCACAATGGAGTCTTGGTCTGAGGTCGGCGCTCCTAGGCGCTACTGTAATACACCCTATAGCAATAAACAAACACAATGAGGTCCTAGGTCGGCGATACTCAGCCCTCAGTGGTTCAGGAGCCAAATTAGCGATCACCATTACCCAGTAGAGCAGACCCGTGTGAATTCATTGCTTCATCGACTATAGTACTATATAGTCATATTTAAACAGCATGATGGGAAATATTTAGTATATCTATTACATGCACAGCAAAATGACTGACCAGGTGTTATTATTTTATCAACTACAATTGGTTAATAACATGGTGAAAGCCTCCTGATTGGTTACTAATTAAATCACCCAGTGTTTTAATATCATGTACTGCAAAGAGCCGCAGGAGACGCAGCGAAGAGCCACGTGCAACTCGCAAGCCCCACTCTGAGCATCACGGTCCTAGGGGCTGCTAGGCAGATAAGAAACAGCAGCAGCTGGGAACATTTTCAAGAGGGTCAAAATGGCTTGGCAGCCTAAGTCCCATTTTCAAAAGTGATGTAATTACAAAGGAACTTAAGTCCCATTTTCATAAGTGAGTGAGGGGCAAATTAAAAGGTATCCGGGATGACTTTCAATGGGAATCAAGCACCCAACCTGCTCAGGCATCTTTCTAAAGCCCACTAGATACTGATCTGCATCCGTAGGTGCCTAAATACCTTGGAAAATCTGGTCCTTCGGTTCTTCTGTAAATCCTACCCTCACCTGGTCAGATGCATGCTCAGGCTTTGTCTACACTGGGAATTTCAGCCACCGGTGGCCGGTTACTGCAGCCGTTGTGTAACCCACACACCTCCTGGGGGTGGTGTTCTGTCCCATCTTGTGGCACCGAGACAGAGAGAGAGAGACAGAGAGCTATTAATGAGTTTGCTCTACAACCTTAGCTAATAGCCAGTTGGCTTTTGGCTCATGAACTAAGCTCCAGAGGTCCCAGGTTCGATCCCGCCCGCCGACGACCAGGGTCTGTCGATGTTACAGTTGCACCAGAGCAAACGACAGCTTTGCCTAGCTACAATACGGGTTTGCAGCTGTCTAGCTACCTTGGCCCTGAGGGTTATAACAGGGTCCAATCCCCAGTCTAGACAAGATTGTCTGAATGCTCCTCAGTAGGCAGGTCCTGTTAATTTTGTCTGGTAAGCGCCAGGCACCCTTGAGGTGCTTTCTAAACACCAAAGTCAGCAGTTGCTAGCCACTTCCCCAAATTGCACAAGACCAGCTGGGAAACAGAGTAGAAATGAGCTCGAATTCTGAGAACTCTCGGTTTGAAAAAGTCAAAGACGAGCAGCTGGAACCGAAACCTGCTCATCTGCAAAACAAAGAGCGCTGAGTCATGCCCCAAGTAACCAAACTTGATCCAAATTGCTCGACAGAACACCTAGTTCTCTCTCCTTGGAGCTCCAGCATCCGTCCCCTTTGGAGAGCGCTGCCAGCTGGGAGGTGAAGGCGGGGACAGCGGGAAACTTTTTGGCTAAGAGAACCGGTCGGAACTTTTTGTCTGAAACTTTCTTTTTTTAAAAACATAAAATGGCTTTTTTTAAAATCAAAAATGTTGAGAGAGAATCCAAGCTGAGCTCCACTGTGGAGAATTTTGCCCTGTCTGATGGGGTAATAACCCCATGAGCCCTCCAGGACAACATAGGAGCAAAGACTGAACCTTAATCTTCCTGCCTTGAAAGCACCAGCCCCGGCAAATCAGGACACCTGGCTTCTATTCCTGGCTATACCAACGACCTGCTGGACAAGTCCCATCCCTTCTTTGTGCCTCAGTTTCCCCTTCCATCCTTTGTGGGGCCGGAGCTGTTTCTCACCATGTGGTGGAATTTTCTTTTTGTTTTGTTTTTTTCCTCACCAGAACGAACAGAAACCAAACTCTTTTCAGTTTGGGATGTTTTCCACCTCCCCCATCCACCTTAGTCAGTTGCAATAGGCAAAAAGGACAGCTGGTAGGGAGGGGAAATTAAAAAAAAAAATGTAATGTTTTTTCATTCAGAAAAATCAAAACATTTCTAAATGTTCTGAAAAAAAAATTAGAGAAAACAATTCTTTTTATTATTCATAGATTCATAGATTCTAGGACTGGAAGGGACCTTGAGAGGTCATCGAGTCCAGTCCCCTGCCCGCATGGCAGGACCAAATACTGTCTAGACCATCCCTGATAGACACTTATCTAACCTACTCTTAAATATCTTCAGAGATGGAGATTCCACAACCTCCCTAGGCAATTTATTCCAGTGTTTAACCACCCTGACAGTTAGGAACTTTTTCCTAATGTCCAACCTAGACCTCCCTTGCTGCAGTTTAAGCCCATTGCTTCTTGTTCTATCCTTAGAGGCTAAGGTGAACAAGTTTTCTCCCTCCTCCTTATGACACCCTTTTAGATACCTGAAAACTGCTATCATGTCCCCTCTCAGTCTTCTCTTTTCCAAACTAAACAAACCCAATTCTTTCAGCCTTCCTTC
>NW_020694190.1:0-3999 GCF_002925995.2 Terrapene triunguis
CCTCCCAGTTTGGTATCATCCGCAAACTTAATAAGCGTACTTTCTATACCAATATCTAAGTCGTTAATGAAGATATTGAACAGAGCCGGTCCCAAAACAGACCCCTGCGGAACCCCACTCGTTATGCCTTTCCAGCAGGTGTGTAAGAGGAAGGTGGAAGAACCCAACAGAATGCATATGTGGATAAGCTGCCCCCCATATAGTAGGATTGCCAGGCATCCGGTTTTCAGACGGAACGCCCGGTCAAAAAGGGACCTTATCAGCTTGAGTCAGTACCACTGACTGGGCCCTTAAAAGTCCAATAGGCGCCGTAGCAGAGGTCCAGGGCTAAGGCAAGTTCCCTCTCTGCCCTAGCTCCGTGTGGCTCCCGGAAGCGGCTGCCAGGTCCCTGTAGCCCCTAGACACACGAGTGGCCAGGGTGGCTCCGCGCGCTGTCCCCACCCCGAGGGCCAGCTCCGCAGCTCTGATTGGCTGGTAACCATGAGCAATGGGACCCGCGAGGGCAGCATCTGCCAGCATGAGGGCAGCACATGGCACCTCCCTGACCGCCCATGCATCTAGGGGCTGCAGGGACCTGGCAGCCATTTCCCGGGAGCCACGGTAAGCACCGCCAGGACTCCACACCCCAAACCATCTCCCACACCCCAAACCCCTGCCCCTGCCCTAAATCCCCTCCCAAACCCAAACTCCCTCCAGAGCCCACACACACACCAACATGTCAACCCCCGCACCCAACCCCCTGACCCAGACCACAGCCCCTTCCTTCACCCCAAAGCCCTCATCCATGGCCCCACTGCAGAGTCCTCACCCCCAGCTGGAGTCCTCACACTACCCCCGCAACCAACATCCTGCCCCAGCCCAGAGACCTCTCCTTTACCCTAAATCCCTCGATTCTGGCCCCACCCAGAGCCCGTACCCACAGCACAGAGACCATACCCCCCCCAGCATCCGTAACCCCTACCCGGCCCGGTGAAAGTGAGTGAGAGTGGGGGAGAGTGAGCGATGGAGAGGGGGGGATGGAGCGAGTGGGAGTGGGGTCTCAGAGAAGGGGTGGGCAGGGGCAGGCCCTTGGGGCATGGGCGAGGCAGTGGAGAGGCAGGGTTGTTCAGTTTTCTGGGATTAGAAAGTGGGCAAACCTTCCATACATTTGACACCTTGATCTCTACTACTTAGAGATTGATTCAAGCCCTAATGCAGGAGGTTTAATATCCTTTCTGGAATTGTGGTTGTCATTAATTAGGATCACTCTGAACATGACTGATATTCATGTAAATATCCAATCCCTGATGGTCCAAACTGTTATGCTTTGCAGCTTAGTAATAACCGTGATGTGCCCACAGGATAGTTACCTTAGAATAACCCCTATGCAGTCACTCTGTACTTAGTGCTGCTTTTCACCAGCCATACTATTTCCATTTAGGACATGAGTACGAATACCTTCTCCCACTCCATATCTCTTCAGTCAGTGAGACCAGGGATAGGGGAGACTAATCAGGCGGCCTCCAAATGTCCAGGCTATATTCTTTAGCCAGGGAGGGGATCAAAAAAAGCTGAATATAAAAGGACACATTTATGTAAAACCCTTTCCAACTGTCATCCCTACAACCTCTCTGGCACTCTTGGAGGTACAGATTTGAGAACTCCTCTGTGATACTTGGGATGGACATTGGCCAAAGCAAAGAGATAAGAAAACCAAAACAGTGTTTTCCCGGAAGGTTTCAGAGTAGCAGCCGTGTTAGTCTGTATCCGCAAAAAGAACGGGAGTACTTGTGGCACCTTAGAGACTAACAAATTTATTTGAGCATAAGCAAGTGGGCTGTAGCCCAGGAAAGCTTATGCTCAAATAAATTTGTTAGTCTCTAAGGTGCCACAAGTACTCCTGTTCTTTTTCCCAGAAAGTTGGCCCTGTGCATAACCACAGTAGCCTCAGCACTGAGAATGCTGGATATTTCCTGTCCTGTTTCAAATGGTTTATTTTTTGTTCCTTTGGGAGAGGCTGGAATCTCTCATAAATGAGAATCCAATATGCAGAATGGGCAGAAAACCCACAGGGCACATCCCAGGAATGACACTGGAACTATAGAGAAGCTATTGCAATAGTTATTAGGATACAGCCCAGAGTGCTGTTGCATCGGAAATATGTGAACAGTTAGTTCATGATCCAAAAGCATTAGAGACAAGCACGATACTCATCAGAGGAGGTCAACCAGAGAAGTACTCTGCCTTGCCCAGCTCCCACTTGCTGGTAATGACCGAGCTTTCACCCTTAGTTACCTGGGCTGAAAGAATTGTGAGGGGGAAGGTCCTTGCACACTAGTCCTGCTCCTGGCTGAGATCCCTAAAAAGAGGAGAATCCCTACATGTTATCTGTGGCCACGTCTGTTCCAGGACTGGTGTATATAATGTAAACAAACAAGTTACACTAAGAAATTACCCAGACTCCACATCACTACATTTTTCTACAATGGAAAACCAATCTGCAAGACCCTGAGTTTGGCTACCACTCAGCAGAAGGCTAAGAATATTGTTAAATAAACAACATTAGTAATTACTAATAACATTAAAGTTCCTTAGGAGAACTATTTCCACTGTGAGTGAGACTGTGTGAGAGATTCTTTCATCCAAAGTTTTCATTTTCAATGTATGGATTAAATTTAGTTTACATTCAGTTTTCTGTGTATTTGTTAAACTGCACGGTTTCAGCACCCCATCAAGGAAGCTTGACAAATCTTATTCATTCAATTCTTCCATTGAATGCAACGGGACAACTGACATGAGTAAAGATTACTGAGGAGAGTCAGTCTCTGCTGGCTCATGCACTCCATGGGCACTGCATTACATTTCAGCCATGAAGAACAATGATCTCATACAGCAGGTAGCAGAAAAGAGATGTCTCTGGACGTGGGAGGCTGGTTCCATCAGGACAGTTGTTTGTACTGTCTGCAAAGAAAACACAGTGCTAACTTCCCAGTCTCAGCCCCTACGGAGATGGAATCAAGGGAGATGCAGCCTGCCAAGGAGAAGGATACAACTATGAGGACTCTGCACTTTGTGAATGGAGGGGGAGGAGCGTGCTCTAAGACAGATCACAGCTGCTGCTCATCCATTGAGGTAGATGTATGGGAGTTTGCTGAGACGATTCAGCTGAGACCCAAGAACCTCAGAGGTGGAAACTGAGTCTTGGCCAGCAACCCTGAGAAATAAAAGCTCATCACTTGAAGCTTGAGCCGTCCTGTGGTTACAAGTGAGCACCCTCTTTCTGACTGCATTTCTACACCACCTTCCAAACAGGGTGGAATGTGCTTTGTGAATACTGTATGCAGCTTTATTGTAGCTCTGTGGGTCCTTGGACATTCAAGAGGTAATAGTTTTTCTCAGACCAACTTCTGTTGGTGAAAGAGACAAGCTTACGAGCCACACAAAATTTCCTAATATCCAACCTAAACCTCCCCAACTGCATCTTGAGACCCTTACTCCTTGTTCTGTCATCAGGTACCACTGAGAACAGTCTAGATCCATCCTCTTTGGAACCCCCTTTCAGGTAGTTGAAAGCAGCTATCAAATCCCCCCTCATTCTTCTCTTCTGCAGACTAAACAATCCCAGTTCCCTCAGCCTCTCCTCATAAGTCATGTGCTCCAGACCCCTAATCATTTTTCTTTCCCTCCGCTGGACTCTTTCCAATTTTTCCACATCCTTGTAGTGTGGGGCCCAAAACTGGACACAGTACTCCAGATGAGGCCTCACCAATGTCGAATAGAGGGGAACGATCACGTCCCTTGATCTGCTGGCAATGCCCCTACTTATACAGCCCAAAATGCCGTTAGCCTTCTTGGCAACAAAAGCACACTGTTGACTCATATCCAGCTTCTCGTCCACTGTAACCCCTAGGTCCTTTTCTGCAGAACTGCTACCTAGTCATTCGGTCCCTAGTCTGTAGCAGTGCATAGGATTCTTCCATCCTAAGTGCAGGACTCTGCACTTGTCCTTGTTGAACCTCA